>NC_037669.1:122632436-122823092 GCF_003255815.1 Theropithecus gelada
TGTTGGGAGATCCACTGCTCTCTTCAATGCTGTCAGACAGAGTCATTTGCATCTGCAGAAGTTTCTGCTGCTTTGGCTTTTGTGGTTGTTTACTGTGCCCTGTCCCCAGAGGTGGAGTCTACAGAGACAGGCAGGTTTCCTTGAGCTGCTGTGAGCTCCACCCAGTTCGAGCTTCCCAGCGGCTTTGTTTACCTACTTAAGCCTCAGCAATGGCGGGCGCCCCTCCCCCAGCCTCGCTGCTGCCTTGCCGGTAGATCACAGACTGCTGTGCTAGCAATGAGGGAGGCTCCGTGGGTGTGGGACCCTCCTGGCCAGGTGTGGGATATGATCTCCTGGTGTGCCTGTTTGCTTAAAGCGCAGTATTGGGGTGGGAGTTACCCGATTTTCCAGGTGTTGTGTGTCTCAGTTCCCCTGGCTA
Source organism: Theropithecus gelada (assembly GCF_003255815.1). Classification (NCBI taxonomy): domain Eukaryota; kingdom Metazoa; phylum Chordata; class Mammalia; order Primates; family Cercopithecidae; genus Theropithecus; species Theropithecus gelada. The sequence continues at coordinate 122,632,855 of NC_037669.1, forward strand.
GGAAAAGGGATTCCCTTCCCCCTTGCGCTTCCCAGGTGAGGCAATGCCTCGCCCTGCTTCAGCTCTCCCTGGTCGGGCTGCAGCAGCTGACCAGCACAGATCCTCCGGCACTCCCCAGTGAGATGAACCCAGTACCTCAGTTGAAAATGCAGAAATCACCGGTCTTCTGTCTCTGCTTCAGTTTTTATCAGTGGTTCTCTTTGATGTTAACCCAATTTGAAGAAAAATATACAAAGACATTTTTTGTTTACTCTGCCTTCTTTTGTTAGTAACTCAGAAGTATTGGGCATAGGAAAAGAAGAGCAATTCAAGCATAATGCAAACCAACAATTTGTGTCTCCAGTACTATAAATAATCCTGAGTTACTACAGGCAGACCGTAAATTTGGTCTGTATAAAACCTTCCTCACTTTCCATTCCAACCCACAGCTACTTTTCCACAAGAGAAAGAAATCTATATACTATGTGCATAGCTATAGATACATGGATATTTTAAGCCAACTTACAAAGGAAAAATCCTTACCCCAATCCTACCAGTCACTTCAAACAAAGCAGGACAACATACAATCAAATAACAAATGGAGGATATAGTTATCATTTTGAGAGTACCCAATCTCCCTAAGCCATGATTCCTTATGAACACTGTGGTCTCCCTTTGGATGAAATTCTCCATTCGGGATTATCTTAGTAGTTAAGACCTACCTTGTACTATTGTCTCCCACTGAGGACAGAAAAGGACAGAGCTGCTCTGTGTTTCACCCACTCCCTTTTAGCCTATCAGCCACTTGCTTCTGGCAACCTGAAACATGAAGTTGTTTCTGGAGGCCAGATTCCTTGCAGCAGCAATAGAATTCTGCTATAACTGTGGCTCCTGCTTTCCCCAGAGCTCTCCGGCATCTGTAAATTTTCTGTATCAGACTCCATATTCCCATCAACTTGTATTCCCCTTTCTTCCCCCATTAGCCTTCCAGTAAAGTCTTTTGGGGCTTAAAATAACTAACCAGTTTCTCTTTCTTGGAATCAAAAATCCCAACTGACAAAAAGTTATTAGAATTTCTAAAATCTCAATTTAAAATAAGTTTTGCTAACTCTACTAATAGGAACCCAATAGGGGTCTGTTTACATGTGAGCAAATCTCTTTGGGGCACTTGCAAGTGTGGAGAGAAGATTGGCTTCACATTTGGTCATGGCCTCTCTGGCTATTTAGAGGTAGGCTTCCATACAGATTAATTCCTACAAGAGGCAATTAAAGCTAAGTTCCTTTGATGTGCTGGAAGTTGAGATAAAAACGAAAAACTACCTGACTCTCAATAAATTTACTAAAACATTTTAATTGAACATGTGGCTGTTTCCAGAGTCTGTCCACCTGGTAGAGGCTCTTTACCTACAAAAGCACAATTGCTGTTTGGCAACTTGCATACTGTCTCTAAAATATCATCCTCCAACACCTCCTCCATAAACAAAATTTCCTCCTCTATGGATTATTTTTTCTTCCACAAAGAAAAGTCTTGGTTTTCAAAAAGAAATTGGATTCCGTACTAAAAATTTTAGTCCATTTTTCTTTATGAATTTAGATTGAAGAGTAATTGAAAATGCCTCTGATTAAAATGAAAGTTATCATTTTCCCTTTAGCTGCAAATAATATCAAAATACATTCAATGATTAGGAAGTACAGTAATGAGCCTCCTGTCATGATGGTAAAGCGGAAACATCACTTCAGTAATACGAAATTCTTAAAATTGTGACAGGGTCCAAAGGCATTATTTTTACATAGATCACACAAGCCCTTGCTCATGCTCAGATGTGCAAATATAACTGTGTCTATAACTTGGATCCAAATTTATTTAGGTATAGAATATTATTTCATGATACGAGAAAAATTGTTCTCTATACCCACCTACAAATTTGAAGAGTACATAATTTCTAAAAGGAATTTACTTTGCAGAGATTTTTTCCCCAAAATACTAATCTGAGTAAGCCAACTCCTGTATAATCTTTTAATGACTCACCACTGCTTGAGGATAAATTCAGATACCTTGGTATGATATACAATACACTTGATAATCTGTTTGCCGTTAACTTTTGCATGTTGTTCTCGCACCATTTCCTTTCATACACTCTTGCCTCTTTCCACTCTCAAATCTTCACACACTGCTCTCTTCCTACATCAGTATCTTTGCAAACCCTCTCCCAGCTCTTTTAATGCCTCTGGCTTCTTTCTATCTGTTCAAAGTCAACTCATGAGTCAAGATCTAACATTTGTGTGAAATTGTCCAAGAGGCACAGAGGAGAATCTAGGTAAATGATGGAAGTGAAAATTTATCCACAGAAAATAGTAAATTAATGAGAATGATTATTTAGAATATGCCATGTACCAAGCACTGTTCTGGGCTGTGACTATGACATTGAAAAAAAAAAAAAAAATCCTGCCTTCAGAGATCTGACATTGTAGTAAGTGATGACTAAAACAAACAAACAAACAGTGTGTCTGCTAGAAAGCGGTGTCAGAGAGGGGAAAACAATGCTAAACAAGGTAGGGAGGATACAGACAGCCAAGAAAACAAGTTGTAATTTCAAAGATAGTCAAGATACTTTCATGGTAATGAGACACTAAAGGATAGGTGGAGCCCATTGTACAGATATCTAGCAGAAGTGTACAGGCATGACAGAAGTTGAACAAGAGCCAGTGCAAAGGCCTGAGGCAGGAACATGCCCAGCATATATGAGAAACAGCAAAGAGTCCAGTGTGGTTGGAAAGGAGAGAGGGAAGTGGGGAAGTCTGAGGACATGAGTTCAGAGAGAGAAGGGGGTAATGGAGGCAGATCATGTAGATTCTCATATGCAGTGGATAAGTGGGGAGCCACTGTGGCTTTTAATCAAAGGAAGAACACACTCTGCCTACATTGTCCTCAGATCATTCTGAATGCTTTGTACGAAGAGAAAAAAAAGCAAAGGTGAAAGGAGGGAACCAGTTAAGAGGCTACTATAATAAAGCAAAAGATGATGGTAACTTGAATAAAGCTAGAGCAATGGAAGTGGTAAAAAGTGACAGGTTCTGGACATAATCTGAACATAAAACCAAGGAATTTTTTGAAAGATTGGGCATGGGGTATAAAAGAAAGAGAGAAGTAAAGGATGATATCCAGATTTTTGGCCTGGACAATGGGAAGAAAAGTACTTGCATAAGAAGAAGCAACCCCTGGCAGGAGTAAGTTCAAGATGAAGATGAGGAGCTCAGTTTTGGACAAGCTTAGTCCTCTTTAAAAAGCCAGATGACTGGGGAAATGGTCTTTGAAGGCTATTTTTTTCCAGTTCTAAAAATACTTGGGCCTGAGAAGATGCTAAGTACCATACACTCTCTGGTATCAAACAGCTTATCGTACATGTACCGTCATTCCCACCTTGTTAAAAGGAGGCAAACTTTATACAGTTAAAATTATTCAAGGACAAAATTAAGGGTGGGTGCTACATATATAAGGCACTAATTTGGATATCAAAATATATGACAGACAAATTTGGGGGATGTTGGGAAGTAAAGACACCATTAACTTTTATCTAATGATATAAAGCTTTCTAGTTAGCTCTTCCACTTACATACATGAAAAGCAGGATTCCAGATTTTTAAGGATAATTGAGATTATGATAGAAAATATGATTCAAATATTCTCATAAAAACCTTTTTTCAACAACTGTAACATATTTTCATTGAGCAATGTGAAACCCATGCAGAAAGAAAGGATCCCAGTAACCCTTTTTCAGAATACATTGTAGCTTAGGTGGGGAATAAATATTATAATTCAGATATAAATACGTGTGCCACATGTTTGTTTTCTGCTCCACCGGGTGATTTACACCTGTATTAATGATGGACTGCCCAGACAACCCCCCTCCACTTGCCTGTCAATCAACAAAGCTGTCATCACCTGAAGAGTCGGATCATACAACTACTTATTTGAGAAGCACTGTGTCCTTTCTTAAAATGGCAAATTATCATAAATATGATATTTTCTGTTTTCAGTCTCTAAATATATTTTATGGTTAAACATTTAAATTGGAAAATATTTACACATAAAAATTTTAGGGAGTATAAATTAAAACTAAATGTTAAGGCATACACAATGCCCCACCTTTCAAATGCTGTCAGGCCAGGCAGCCATGAGGAGCATGGAGGAGGGTGGAACCTGTGGGCACTAGTAGATTATATCGGTAACCAAAACTTTTTCCTAACATGCAACCTTATAAACCTTTGAATTTTGATAGATTTTACCATATAGATTAAATCATGGATGAACTGACTTCTCCTTTATTACTTTTACCATCCAATCCATTTTACCATCAAATTTCAAAGTCCAAGACCTGTTAGGAGGGGAAAAATGGCTAAGTGCATAAAAATATTCTGATTTGTATCTACTTTAATTAAGGACATAAATGGGCTATGTCAATTGAAATCAACAGTTGTCACTCCTCCCTCATCAACCAGCACATGCATACACACACACACACCCAAACACACACATACAAGCATACACACCCCTCTGTACCCTCTGGTTGCATGGATCAGGAAGCATACGGGAAGCGCTTCCTATGAATCTGCTGAAACTCTACCACAGCCAATAAAAAATTAAAATATGTGTCCCCCAGGACTGAAAAGCAGAATGAGAGCTGGAAAGACATCATTATTAATGCAAGGAGCAAAGCACAAAGCCAGGTTTGAGGTGGGTTCTTTTTTAATATAAAGTGACATTTCCTATAACCTCTGGACCATGAGCCTGCAGGTCTGATATAGATAATTTCTTCAGAAATTGACAACACCAAATTTGTGTGGGATAGCAGTAAATTGGTGTCAAAAATGAGGAACAGTTTCAAGTTCCTGTTTGTCTCTGCATCACTTCTGCAATGTTCCGATTATATTTTCATGCATTGGCCTGTAGTTGGGTATTAATAGAATGTTTTGACAATTATGTATAAAAGATGCAAAAGCAGCACCCACAGTCTGACTGATGAATATTGTCTTTTCAAACTCTGTCAGCCTTCCTAAGCTTGGAAACAGCACAAGATTACTGTGAAGGAAAACAGATTCAGGTCAGCAACCCTGAATATAAAACTCCACTTGCAATATATTTGTAATAGTGAGAAAAGCAATTGCCCATGAATTCTTGGTGAACCAAAAGCAATTAGATTTACAAAAAAAAAGAGAACTGTTAGAAATAAGTTTTCCATAAAAATATAGCACAGACACTATTCCCATTACTGAAGTCCATCAGAACTGATAGTGTTTGTATCAGAATATTTCAAACGTGTTAAAAATAAACAGCATCATTTTTATTCAAGGTGACTAAAAAATAAAGTTGGTGTTTTCAACTTTGTTGATATTGTGACTGGGGCCTGTAGGAATGCATTTAAGAGGTGAATTCAAAATCTGTCAGACATGGTAGTGTTTAAATCTCTCAACAAAATGAAATCTAATACTGTTCCTTTAATGCAAGCTGGGAAAGAGTGTGAGTAACAGTTTAATCAACCCCCAGCAGCTAAATGGATAGATGAGAGTAGACTGGGGAAGCAGAGCTGCATAGCACAGAGAAGAGCAGGAAGAAAAAAACGAGTAATATCTTGTATTACAGATAGTGCTTTTCTTCTAGGCTCACAAAACACTTCAAATGAATTCTCTAATTAATCCTGACAACATTTTATGAGGGATTGGGGGGGTGATTTATTGCCTACTGTATATAAGGAAAACAAGAAGAGTAAATCTCAGCCTGTTCAAGGTCATATAAGTGAGAAAGCCAGGAACACAATTCAGATTTCCTGGCTCCTTCTCCTCCATTCAGACTGTACCTGATCTGTGCACTCCAGTGTTCTTTAGGTGGGGGTTTTGAGGTGAAAGGGTATAAAAATATACCAAGATCTCGCAAATGGACCTAACTGGGAGGGGGTGTTCTAGCATTCAGCGCATAGAGGCCAGAAATGCTGCTGAACATAATGCACAGGTCAGCCCCCGCAACAAGGAATTATCTGGCTCAAAATGTCAATAGTGCTGTTGTTGAGAAACCCTGATTTACAGGGAAAATATTTGATTTCTGCTATCTGTGTTTTATTTTCCATCATACTTTTAAAAGCAGGCAAATCTTTAACTATTTTTTAGATATATTAGTCAACATAATGCAGGACAAAGTCCCTGAACATTTTGGTAACTCTAACTTTCGTGCAAAGAGAGCTACAATTCAGTCAGCTAATATTATCACACTGGAAAAAAAAAAAAAAAAAAACCCACAAAATGTATTTATTGAATCACACAAAGAAATTAAGAAAATGATTACCAATTATCTTGGCAAGAATTCCTTAATTAATTGCCAGCACTAATGCCATGTTATCTTCCCCATTATTAAAACAATGTGACTTCTATTAAAAACTATTCATTAAAGATTCATTCGTTTCTTATTGCATCCTGCTGTTTCATATCTTATGTAGCTAAAGGGCTGCTTCCTACAGGATGAAGTACTGCTGTGCAGAGAAGCAGCTACAACTATAGAATTTATGTTGAGAGACATTATGCTTCTGAATGTTCAGTCTAAAATATCATAAAGATATTATTTGTAAAAGCAAACAAAGCTGATGTATAAAGGTCAGGAGTGTCTGTGTGGTTACACACCCACTGAAACTCTAAGATGTTAGTATTTCCTGCAAGTTATTCCATTCTCTTGGGGATACTAAGCACAGGAACTGCCATTTTTATAGAATAGTAAGGTGACAACACCAAGAGCTTGTTAGAATGAGAAACTGGTACCTTCCAAAAGTAATTTGTATGTTTCCTCTCAGACTTATAGCAGTGGTTCTCAGTGAGGAGAATTTTGCACCCCCTCCCACAGTGGACTTCTGGCAATATCTAGAGACATTTTTAGCCTTCACAACAGGGAGAGAGTGCTCTAGCATTCCGCACATAGAGGCTAGAAATGCTGCTGAACATAATGCAAAGGACAGCCCCCACCCTTCCCCAACAGAGAATTATCTGGCTCAAAATGTCAATAGTGTTGCTGTTGAGAAAACCTGATTTACGGGGAAAATATTTGATTTCTGCTACCAGTCACCACTGTTGCTCTTAGCAAACTCAGTCATAGCTGTGAAAGTATTTAAGTTAGTACTTAGGTAACACTGTTAAAATAATTAGAACCTGGGGATTCTTTTCTACATTTCTCCCCATAAATGAGCTGAATAGAGTGGAGTAATTAGCTAACCAAAGATTTATATAATTGCCACTAAATGCCCCCGCTCTCAACCTATTCCCCAAACCCACCTCTAATGCTACAAATGGCTAACACTTTAAGTTAGAAAAGAGAAAAATCCTATGTGTCTGACATATTTGAATAGAAGCCAAGGAGACAAAACCAAACCTTAGTCTGCAACCTCCCTTGAGAAATCTTTGTTCATTTTAATACTTGTTCAGTCAGCTGTCTGACTGAATGACAAGGTTTTTATCTCTAATGTGAGCGGCTTTGAAGGCTACTTGCGTTATCCATTCCTCAGCAACTGCTGCTGAAACCGCAACATTGCAAACTGATAATTAAATCCAGCTGCCTCTACTATGAATTCAATCATATCAACATTAGCAGCAATCTTAGTGGTTGTTGGTGGATTTCTTTTTCCATTTCTAGACAACATAATTAACTTCACTAGCCTTCTTAGATTAAACAAAACTCAGAGCTAAAGAATACTATGAATTAAACTACTATAAATACTACTATTCATGCAAAGGAATGCAGTTGGATCATTAGGATGTTGAATCAGTGCCAATGCATTGTGTTTAGCCATTTGACCTAATACACATTAATATTATGCTCAACAGTTAGTAGAGTTTCAAATTTCACTTGCAAAAGTTCATGTTAACTGACAATTTATCACTCATGAAAAATTAACTCCAGCGCCTGTAAACAAGATGTAAGCCAACAAGTCAAACATTGAAATGTACCCACTAATAATTACCAAGGAGATTTCATAGTGTTTGGACTAAGAATGCAAAGGAAATATGTCCTAAATGACTGTAAGATAATCTGTCATAGTTCAAATATTTCAAAATTATCTGATTTTTGAATTACAATGTCACCCATAGAAATACTTAGCTCAAAATACACTTTAAGCCACTTAATTCATGACATTAATAGCAAGAAAAATTTTCTTTTTTTTTTTTTTTTTTTTTTTGAGACGGAGTCTTGCTCTGTCACCCAGGCTGGAGTGCAGTGGCCGGATCTCGGCTCACTGCAAGCTCCGCCTCCCGGGTTCACGCCATTCTCCTGCCTCAGCCTCCCGAGTAGCTGGGACTACAGGCACCCGCCACCTCGCCCAGCTAGTTTTTTGTAATTTTTAGTAGAGACGGGGTTTCACCGTGTTAGCCAGGATGGTCTCGATCTCCTGACCTCGTGATCCGCCCGTCTCGGCCTCCCAAAGTGCTGGGATTACAGGCTTGAGCCACCGCGCCCGGCCGAAAAATTTTCTTAATAACCTGTTTACTTGCACAAGTCTAACCGTTGTTTTACAGAACAAAGTTTTAAAATAAATACGACAAGTATTGTTTATTCAACAGCCAGTGACTATATTAATTTTACATTGCTGTTGTAGCAAATTACCACAAACTTAGTGGCTTAAAATAACAAAAGTATATTATCTTATAGCTCTTTAGGTAAAAAACCCTAAATGGGTCTTACTGGGCTAAAATCAACCTGTCTACAGGGCAAAGCAGAGTTTCCTTTATGGAGGTTCTAAAGGAAAATTTGGTTTTCAGTTTTTGTATTTTTTTTTCCAGTTTCTATAGGTTGCCTGTATTCTTTGGTGAGTTGTTCTCTTCCTTCATCTTCAAAGTCAGCAGCACAACATCTTCATATCACCCTCTTTATGGGTGATATGGGAAAAAAATCTCCACTTTTAAACATTCAAATTATTAGATTGTATGCACCCAGATATTTTAGGAAAATCTCCTTATCTCAAGGTCCTTAAACTTAATCATGTCTAAAATGTGATTATCCAACGTAAGATATTCTTTTGCTATCCAAGGTAAGATATTCAAAGCTTCTGAGGATTGGGATGTGGACACTTTGGGAAGCTATAAATGACTATCTGCCTACCACAGTGACTGTTCACTGAATTTTTTTTTCATTAAAACACATTGGGGGGCAGGGGGCAGAGCAAGATGGCCGAATAGGAACAGCTCCAGTCTCCAACTCCCAGCGTGAGCGACACAGAAGACCGGTGACTTCTGCATTTTCAACTGAGGTAATGGGTTAATCTCACTAGGGAGTGCTGGACCATCGGTGCTGGTCAGTTGCTGCAGCCCGACCAGCAAGAGCTGAAGCAGGGCGAGGCATCGCCTCACCCGGGAAGCGCAAGGGGAAAGGGAATCCCTTTTCCTAGCCAGGGGAACTGAGACACACAGCACCTGGAAAATCGGGTAACTCCCACCCCAATACTGCACTTTAAGCAAACAGGCACACCAGGAGATTATATCCCACACCTGGCCGGGAGGGTCCCACGCCCACGGAGCCTCCCTCATTGCTAGCACAGCAGTCTGCGATCTCGCGGCAAGGCAGAAGCCAGGCTGGGGGAGGGGCACCCACCATTGCTGAGGCTTAAGTAGGTAAACAAAGCCACTGGGAAGCTCAAACTGGGTGGAGCTCACAGCAGCTCAAGGAAACCTGCCTGTCTCTGTAGACTCCACCTCTGGAGACAGGGCACAGTAAACAACCACAAAAGCCAAAGCAGCAGAAACTTCTGCAGATGCAAATGACTCTGTCTGACAGCATTGAAGAGAGCAGTGGATCTCCCAACATGGAGGTTGAGATCTGAGAAGGGACAGACTGCCTGCTCAAGTGGGTCCCTGACCCCTGAGTAGCCTAACTGGGAGACATCCCCCACTAGGGGCAGTCTGACACCCCACACCTCACAGGGTAGAGTACACCCCTGAGAGAAAGCCTCCAAAGCAAGAATCAGACAGGTACACTCAGTGTTCAGCAATATTCTATCTTCTGCAGCCTCTGCTGCTGACACCCAGGCAAACAGGGTCTGGAGTGGACCTCAAGCAATCGCCAACAGACCTACAGCTGAGGGTCCTGACTGTTAGAAGGAAAACTATCAAACAGGAAGGACACCTACACCAAAACCCAATCAGTACATCACCATCATCATCAAAGACCAGAGGCAGATAAAACCACAAAGATGGGGAAAAAGCAGGGCAGAAAAGCTGGAAATTCAAAAAATAAGAGCGCATCTCCCCCGGCAAAGGAGCGCAGCTCATCGCCAGCAACGGATCAAAGCTTGATGGAGAATGACTTTGACGAGATGAGAGAAGAAGGCTTCAGTCCATCAAACTTCTCAGAGCTAAAGGAGGAATTACGTACCCAGCGCAAAAAAACTAAAAATCTTGAAAAAAAAGTGGAAGAATTGATGGCTAGAGTAATTATTGCAGAGAAGGTCATAAACGAATGAAAGAGATGAAAACCATAACACAAGAAATACGTGAAAAATGCACAAGCTTCAGTAACCGACTTGATCAACTGGAAGAAAGAGTATCAGCGATTGAGGATCAAATGAACGAAATGAAGCGAGAAGAGAAATCAAAAGAAAAAAGAAGAAAAAGAAATGAACAAAGCCTGCAAGAAGTATGGGATTATGTAAAAAGACCAAATCTACGTCTGATTGGGGTGCCTGAAGTGAGGGGGAAAATGGAACCAACTTGGAAAACACTCTTCAGGATATCATCCAGGAGAACTTCCCCAGCCTAGTGGGGCAGGCCAACATTCAAATCCAGGAAATACAGAGAACGCCACAAAGATACTCCACGAGAAGAGCAACTCCAAGACACATAATTGCCAGATTCACCAAACTTGAAATGAAGGAAAAAATCTTAAGGGCAGCCAGAGAGAAAGGTCGGGTTACCCACAAAGGGAAGCCCATCAGGCTAACAGCAGATCTCTCGGCAGAAACTCTACAAGCCAGAAGAGAGTGGGGGGCCAATATTCAACATTCTTAAAGAAAAGAATTTTAAACCCAGAATTTCATATCCAGCCAAACTAAGTTTCATAAGTGAAGGAGAAATAAAATCCTTTACAGATAAGCAAATGCTTAGAGATTTTGTCACCACTAGGCCTGCCTTACAAGAGACCCTGAAGGAAGCACTAAACATGGAAAAGAACAACCGGTACCAGCCATTGCAAAACCATGCCAAAATGTAAAGACCATTTAGGCTAGGAAGAAACTGCATCAACTAACGAGCAAAATAACCAGTTAATATCATAATGGCAGGATCAAGTTCACACATAACAATCTTAACCTTAAATGTAAATGGACTAAATGCTCCAAATAAAAGACACAGACTGGCAAACTGGATAAAGAGTCAAGACCATCAGTCTGCTGTATTCAGGAGACTCATCTCACACGCAGAGACATACATAGGCTCAAAATAAAGGGATGGAGGAAGATTTACCAAGCAAATGGAGAACAAAAAAAAGCAGGGGTTGCAATACTAGTCTCTGATAAAACAGACTTTAAACCATCAAAGATCAAAAGAGACAAAGAAGGCCATTACATAATGGTAAAAGGATCAATTCAACAGGAAGAACTAACTATCCTAAATATACATGCACCCAATACAGGAGCACCCAGATTCATAAAGCAAGTCCTTAGAGACTTACAAAGAGGCTTAGACTCCCATACAATAATAATGGGAGACTTCAACACTCCACTGTCAACATTAGACAGATCAACGAGACAGAAAGTTAACAAGGATATCCAGGAATTGAACTCAGCTCTGCAGCAAGCAGACCTAATAGACATCTATAGAACTCTCCACCCCAAATCAACAGAATATACATTCTTCTCAGCACCACATCGCACTTATTCCAAAATTGACCAAATAATTGGAAGTAAAGCACTCCTCAGCAAATGTACAAGAACAGAAATTGTAAAAAACTGTCTCTCAGACCACAATGCAATCAAACTAGAACTCAGGACTAAGAAACTCAATCAAAACTGCTCAACTACATGGAAACTGAACAACCTGCTCCTGAATGACTACTGGGTACATAACAAAATGAAGGCAGAAATAAAGATGTTCTTTGAAACCAATGAGAACAAAGATACAACATACCAGAATCTCTGGGACACATTTAAAGCAGTGTGTAGAGGGAAATTTATAGCACTAAATGCCCACAAGAGAAAGCAGGAAAGATCTAAAATTGACACTCTAACATCACAATTAAAAGAACTAGAGAAGCAAGAGCAAACACATTCAAAACTTAGCAGAAGGCAAGAAATAACTAAGATCAGAGCAGAACTAAAGGAGATAGAGACACAAAAAACCCTCCAAAAAATCAATGAATCCAGGAGTTGGTTTTTTGAAAAGATCAACAAAATTGACAGACCGCTAGCAAGACTAATAAAGAAGAAAAGAGAGAAGAATCAAATAGATGCAATAAAAAATGATAAAGGGGATATCACCACCGACCCCACAGATATACAAACTACCATCAGAGAATACTATAAACACCTTTACGCAAATAAACTAGAAAATCTAGAAGAAATGGATACTTTCCTGGACACGTACACTCTTCCAAGACTAAACCAGGAAGAAGTTGAATCCATGAATAGACTAATAGCAGGCTCTGAAATTGAGGCAATAATTAATAGCCTACCAACCAAAAAAAGTCCAGGACCAGATGGATTCACAGCTGAATTCTACCAGAGGTCCAAGGAGGAGCTGGTACCATTCCTTCTGAAACTATTCCAATCAATAGAAAAAGAGGGAATCCTCCCTAACTCATTTTATGAGGCCAACATCATCCTGATACCGAAGCCTGGCAGAGACACAACAAAAAAAGAGAATTTTAGATCAATATCCCTGATGAACATCGATGCAAAAATCCTCAATAAAATACTGGCCAACCGGATTCAGCAGCACATCAAAAAGCTTATCCACCATGATCAAGTGGGCTTCATCCCTGGGATGCAAGGCTGGTTCAACATTCACAAATCAATAAACATAATCCAGCATATAAACAGAACCAAAGACAAGAACCACATGATTATCTCAATAGATGCAGAAAAGGCTTTTGACAAAATTCAACAGCCCTTCATGCTAAAAATGCTCAATAAATTCGGTATTGATGGAACGTACCTCAAAATCATAAGGTACAAACCTACAGCCAATATCATACTGAATGGGCTAAAACTGGAAAAATTCCCTTTGAAAACTGGCACAAGACAGGGATGCCCTCTCTCACCACTCCTATTCAACATAGTGTTGGAAGTTCTGGCTAGGGCAATCAGGCAAGAGAAAGAAATCAAGGGTATTCAGTTAGGAAAAGAAGAAGTCAAATTGTCCCTCTTTGCAGATGACATGATTGTATATTTAGAAAACCCCATTGTCTCAGCCCAAAATCTCCTTAAGCTGAGAAGCAACTTCAGCAAAGTCTCAAGATACAACATTAATGTGCAAAAATCACAAGCCTTCTTATACACCAGTAACAGACAAACAGAGAGCCAAATCATGAATGAACTTCCATTCACAATTGCTTCAAAGAGAATCAAATACCTAGGAATCCAACTTACAAGGGATGTAAAGGACCTCTTCAAGGAGAACTACAAACCACTGCTCAGTGAAATAAAAGAGGACACAAACAAATGGAGGAACATACCATGCTCATGGATAGGAAGAATCAATATCGTGAAAATGGCCATACTGCCCAAGGTAATTTATAGATTCAATGCCATCCCCATCAAGCTACCAATGAGTTTCTTCATAGAATTGGAAAAAAACTGCTTTAAAGTTCATATGGAACCAAAAAAGAGCCCGCATCTCCAAGACAATCCTAAGTCAAAAGAACAAAGCTGGAGGCATCACGCTACCTGACTTCAAACTATACTACAAGGCTACAGTAACCAAAACAGCATGGTACTGGTACCAAAACAGAGATATAGACCAATGGAACAGAACAGAGTCCTCAGAAATAATACCACACATCTAGAGCCACCTGATCTTTGACAAACCTGAGAGAAACAAGAAATGGGGAAAGGATTCCCTATTTAATAAATGGTGCTGGGAAAATTGGCTAGCCATAAGTAGAAAGCTGAAACTGGATCCTTTCCTTACTCCTTATACGAAAATTAATTCAAGATGGATGAGAGACTTAAATGTTAGACCTAATACCATAAAAACCCTAGAGGAAAACCTAGGTAGTACCATTCAGGACATAGGCATGGGCAAAGACTTCATGTCTAAAACACCAAAAGCAACGGCAGCAAAAGCCAAAATTGACAAATGGGATCTCATTAAACTAAAGAGCTTCTGCACTGCAAAAGAAACTACCATCAGAGTGAACAGGCATCCTACAGAATGGGAGAAAATTTTTGCAATCTACTCATCTGACAAAGGGCTAATATCCAGAACCTACAAAGAACTCAAACAAATTTACAAGAGAAAAACAAACAACCCCATCAAAAAGTGGGCAAAGGATATGAACAGACATTTCTCAAAAGAAGACATTCATACAGCCAACAGACACATGAAAAAATGCTCATCATCACTGGCCATCAGAGAAATGCAAATCAAAACCACAATGAGATACCATCTCACACCAGTTAGAATGGCAATCATTAAAAAGTCAGGAAACAACAGGTGCTGGAGAGGATGTGGAGAAATAGGAACACTTTTACACTGTTGGTGGGAGTGTAAACTAGTTCAACCATTATGGAAAACAGTATGGCGATTCTTTAAGGGTCTAGAACTAGATGTACCATATGACCCAGCCATCCCATTACTGGGTATATACCCAAAGGATTATAAATCATGCTGCTATAAAGACACATGCACACGTATGTTTATTGCAGCACTATTCACAATAGCAAAGACTTGGAATCAACCCAAATGTCCATCAGTGACGGACTGGATTTAGAAAATGTGGCACATATACACCATGGAATACTATGCAGCCATAAAAAAGGATGAGTTTGTGTCCTTTTAGGGACATGGATGCAGCTGGAAACCATCATTCTTAGCAAACTATCACAAGAACAGAAAACCAAACACCGCATGTTCTCACTCATAGGTGGGAACTGAACAATGAGATCACTTGGACTCGGGAAGGGGAACATCACACACCGGGGCCTATCATGGGGAGGGGGAATGGGGGAGGGATTGCATTGGGAGTTATACCTGATGTAAATGACGAGTTGACAGGTGCTGACGAGTTGATGGGTGCAGCACAGCAACATGGCACAAGTATACATATGTAACAAACCTGCACGTTATGCACATGTACCCTTTAACTTAAAGTGTAATAATAAAAAATAATTTTAAAAAAAACACATTATCAAATCAAAAATACATGCTCTTGGATATGAGAAAAATTACCTTTAAGAATTTAATATGCTTTTTCTTTTACTCATATATTACGAAGGAAAAACTTATCTTTCGTAGGAAGCACTGGCAATAATATTTAAAGTACTTACAGCATAACTGAATTTAATGTTATAGAAGAAAGTGTCCTAGAAGGAAACTGTAAGGAACATAGGCTTGATCTGGAGTCACACAGGAGAATCTGCTGCACATACTTCCGCCATGATAGGGGATGTGAGTTCTACAGAGTTACAGCATAAGCAGAACTTTGGCAACCTCAGAAAGCTTGATGGAAAACTACGTCCAATAATCATTCCTTATTTATTTGGAGAATATCCTTTGATATTATAGGCTAATATTTATACTTATCCATAAATGAAACAAACGTGGCTTGTTATTGTGTATACATGGTCAGAGCCTATTAAAATAATCATTTTTTTAGGCACCATTGGTAGGAGGGGCCTTTACCTGGTCTGCCTACTCTGGATACAGGAATCATGAATATCAGGATTTTAGTCTATCGGTTAACACATTTTCCTTAGCAATTTCTAAAAGAACTTTGTAGGGTTAAGAATAGACTTACTGAAAATGACTAAATCTACAGAAGGCAATGGACTATCAATAGTTTACCTAAATGGAATATATGCTTACAATAACAAAGAATTACACAAATACGAACTGTAACACAGCTCATTCATTAACAAATATTCACTGAATGCTTCCTATATGCAAGGTACTCTTTTAAGCACTGAGGTATGAGAAGTGAGCAAAATAAACAAAAATTCCTATCCCTAAGACGTTTCCATTCTGTTGGGGTAAACAGTCAATAAACAAGATACACAGTATAAGAGACAGTGTCAAATGCTCAGGAAGTAATGAAGTTGCATGGAGGACAAGGGTTGTGAGCAGTGGCAGAGATGGGGAGGTAACATTTTGATAGAAAGCCCTTGGCAAGCCTCACAGAGAAGGTAACAGAGTTCAGCTATGAATATCAGGCATTACCTCATTAAGCAAGCCTAGCTCAGAGGACACACTTCTGTCCAGGATCTGCTCTGATTCCTATTTATCTATTGACATTTTGGTCGGCTATCACCTGCTGTTGGTCTTCTGAATCTCATTTTTTATTCTTTGAGACACAGTCTCACTCTATCACCCAGGCTGTAGTTTCATAACACGATCTCAGCTCACCGCAACCTCCACCTCCTGGGTTCAAGCAATTCTCCTGCCTCAGCCTCCCCAGTAGTTGGGATTGCAGGTATGCACCATCACGCCCGGCTAGTATTTGTATTTTTAGTAGAGACAGGGTTTCACTATGTTGGCCAGGCTGGTCTCAAACTCCTGACCTCAAGTGATCCACTGACCTCGGACTCCCAAGTCCTGGGATTACAGACATGAGCTACTGAACTCAGCCTCTGAATCCCATATTTTAACATGTCCCATATTCATCTTAGTCATTCATCTGGATGATATGTATCAATAATTCCTGAGACTTTTCCCTCCATATTAATATTTTTTCCAAAGCTTAGGCTTTAAGGTTCACTGTGTACCAATAACTTTGGCTATTTCTATACCTTTTTACCAGAACTTAGATATGTCCAAGTCTAGATGTTTTAAGGAAGCACAACTCTCCTCCACTGAATGCGCTACAAAATACCTATAATCTTTTTAAATTATTTTATTGGCAATGAGATGGCTGTGTTTTAACAGCATGGGGCATGACATTGAGATTTATTTTAAATCATAAGAATATTCATTATCTCTGAATGACAGCACAGATTTATAGCAGATTCTCTGTAAATACTTGAATATGTTGCCTCTTGTGTACCAGGTGTTTTGCGTTCGGCATCATCTTCATTTTACCTTACAAGGTGAGACTTACAGTCTCCATTTAAATGTGACAAAACAGGTTGAGAAAGGTTAAGTAATCTTCCTAAGACTGTATAGCTGATAGGCATAAAGGCAGGAAGTCTGCAAATCTCTTGAGTCCTCCTCCCCAGCAAGCTGCATCTGGGACTAGTGGCTACATCATGCCCTCCTGACTTCCTGCATGTTTTTGTGATCTAACTGATTAATCTATATTATAATTGGATGTTAAAATGGTAGTGCATTAAGATAAAAGGTAAAATGGGTTTTATTTGGAATCCTTTGGGAATGAACCAACCTAGGCCAAAAAAAGAAATTAAGGTGTATAAACAGGTTCTAAACTTTCATGCCCTAAATAAAACATTTAATAAAAACACTTCTAAAATATTCCATAAATGTCCCTTGCCTCTTATTCAGTACTCAGGATCATCATTGGGGTCATTAATTATTCATCATGTTCAATATGTATGTAGATATAGATCCACATATAGATAGTTTGGATAACCAGGTCTAGAAAAAGTCCACTCAATCCTAGGTAACTTTATGATTGACTTATCCCACTCACATTAAGATGAATAACGAATATAACTGGCTGCTAGGCATTATAGCATGGCTACCTTTCTGCCAAATCACTTTGATGGTGGTGGTGATGATGGCAGTGATGTGGTGGTTGTTTATTGGGTGCTTGGTACATGTGAAGCACTGAGTCAAGTAATTTATATAGATACTCATTTAACCATTCCATAACCCTATCAGGTAAGAACTGTTCCTCTTATTCATTGTACAGACTGAAGAAATTAAGGTAAAGAGAGAATAAATAATCTACCAAAGTCACCAACTGGAAATCTGAGGACTCAGCTAAAACATCACAAAGTCTAATTACAGAACAATTTTAACCACTACACTCTATTGCCTTGAATCAAAGGATGACACAGTCATTACACGGAATACTCATCTTCCAGAAAATAATTATCTTATCTTCTGTTGCCAGCTTTTCACCAGCATTCAGAGCAGCAAAGAACATTAGCTAATGTTGGTTTGCTAATGAAACCAATCAAAGACAAGTCCTCTGGGACTTGTACTCAACCAGAGAGATACAGAATACAGTAGTGAAGGGCTTGGACTCTGGAATCAGGCTGTCTGAAACTGAATCCAGGCTTTTCTACTTACTATCAGTGTGATCTTGGGCAACTGACATAACTACTCTGTACCTCAGCTTCAAGTAGTGATAGTATCTACTTTGTGGATACATTACAGAAATTAAATAAGCAGTTTATATGCAAAAAAAAAAACTTGGAATAGTGCCTGGCAAATATTAAGTGCTCAGTAAGTTATTAAAGTCTCATCACATTAATAAGGACTAAGACACACAGCCATTTAAAGACTCATGCATTACTTTTGTGGGGATGGTTTTCTCCATCAAACTCAGCAAGTGGAAATTCCAGCAGAACAGAATGAAGTCAGAGTATAGCCTTTATTGGCATTCCAGGAAGCCTCAACTTAGAGTCAAGCAACCTGGGATGTAATTTCAGCTGTCACTAACCAGAATTATAGCTGGCACTCAAATGTGCCAGAAGACGCTGAGATTGTCATGTTTGCCCCTGTGTCGTGGGCACATGTGCCTATCTGGAAACTAGAAAATGACAACATTCAAAAAATTATCATGTCCCTCTTGATTAGTCTGTTCTCAGCATTTTATAATACCATGCCAGTTATTCAGAATAGTTAATAAAATATATATCCTAGATAATTTAATCTTGGCACTAAAATTTTTATTTCATATAATAATAATAATTTTTCCAAAACTGGTTACATAATTTCCTGAGTTAGTGAACAAAATGTAGCAAAGATCTGGTCATAAACTATGAACTTTTCAGTGTCAAGTATATACCATGAGGAAAGCAAAGACATACAAAACATGATCTCAAGCTCAAAGCATTGTCAGGAGGACAAGATTCAGACCACCAGACTACTGACCATAGATATGGGAGGGTATATTAGTCAGCTCAGGCTCCCACAACAAAATACCACAGTCTAGGTGGCTGAGACAACAGAAATGTGTATCTCACAGTTCTGGAGGCTGAGAAGTCCAAGATTACGGTGGTGGCGAGGCAGGTTTCATTCTGAGGCCTCTTCTCTTGACTTGCCAGTAGCCACCATCCTGCCTCACAAACCTCTTCTTTGCTGCACATGAAGAGAACAAGATTTCTGGTGTCTCTTCTGATAAGGACACTAATCCTAGCCTATCAGGACCCACTCTTATCACCTCATTTAAACTCACCTCCTTTTAGGCCCTATTTCCAAATGCAGTCACAATGGAGGAGAGGAGGTCTTCAATGTATAAACTGGGGAAGACACAATTCAGTCCATAGCAGGGGGCAAATAACAGAAATAAAAATGCAATAGGAGTTAGAAAGACTAAAAATAATAGTGAGTTGCTGAAGAGTTGATTTCACGGAAAAAAAAAAAAAATTCTGTACTAAGATGGGCCTGAAAATCTTACAGCCTATAAACCTGAACTCATTCCCTAATCTCAAGATGCTGTTCAGGAGGATTCTGGAGCCAAAACTGGACTCCACCATAAGGAATTCTATGAATTGTATTAATGTCTGCTAAGGAAGAGAAAGCAGAAATAGAGAAAAGTCATACATAAATGATAGCTAGTGTTTTCATTAATTCATATCAGTACTTCAAGGTACTGTTTGTTTATTCTAGTTAATACTAATATTTATTGGATGCTCCTGAAAATAATAATAATAGCTATCATTATTGGGTACTGAATTGGTTCATTCTCACACTGCTATAAAAAACTACCCAAGACTGGGTGATTTATAAAGAAAAAAGCTTTAATTGACTCACCGTTCCACATGGCTGGGGAGGCCTCAGGAAACATATAATCATGGTGAAAGGAGAAGCAGGCACATCTTACATGGCAGCAGGTTAGAGACAGAGATCTCATCAGATCTCATGAGAACTCACTATCATGAGAATACACTCATTATCATGAGAACAGCATGGGGGAAACTGCCCCCATGACCCAGTCACCTCCTCCCTCAACACATGGGGATTACAGGCCCCTCTCTCAACATGTGGGGATTACAATTTGAGATGAGATTTGGGTGGGGACACAGAGCCAAACCATATCAGGTACTTACTATCTGCCTGACACTGAAGCAGGTACTCCCCAGACAGTATTTTATTTATTCCTTTCCACAATCCTGAAAACTAGACGTTATTGACTCCATTTTACAGATGGGAGAAAAGTAGCAGCAATTCAAAAAGTGTACAATTACTTGGAGTCATTTTGTGAATGAAGTCACAGATTTCTTAAACTCATTCAAACCATTTCACATCATAAAGATATCCCTTACTGCTTATTCCATACACATTCGACCATACTCAGATTCATTGTGAAAAAAACAACAGCCCTCTTCCTTCCAAAATGTGTATTATATTCAGTTCTATCCATTTGAGACACAGAGGATGCAACTGCCATGCAGTTCAGGCAGGTTTTCTGGGAAAAGCTTTGACTTTCATGTCCCCAGTCCCCTTGTGACCAAGGAAGCTCAACAAATTACAGGGAAGCCTCAGAGATGCTTCCTGGGCCTTGCTAAAGGCTTCTCTTTGGCTGAAACACACTGACCCAGACCATGGTTGAATCTATAACTGAGCATTTCATTAGTACTGGCTTCTAACTGCCTTAACTGTCCAAGACAAATTTACATAATTACATGACTGCTGAATACATACTTGAAAGGCCTTCAAAGAAAACAGTTTACTCTCTATAAACATCAGTTTTCACACCTCAAATCCATTTCCTAGACCCTTTATTCCAAATAAAAATTGCCTGAAAAATGTATACAGGATATTTAAGTGGTTCTTGTTGAGACTTGCAATGAGATGTTTATGACTATTTATAAACTTCTGCCATCAGAAATCTCTGTGACACGATGGTATCTCACTCACTCTCTCTCTTCCATTTTGATAAGGAGAAAAATGCAAACTACTTTCTTCTCTTCTCCACTTTTGCAAGGTTAGCTAGCACTCTGAGCCAGTGGCAATTGAAAGCTAGTAGCTAGAAAGTAATTTACTTCTTTGAGTCTCACTCTTCAGAGCCAGTACAATCTGAGCACATTTTTGCACCAAAGACATTAAGGGAGAATTCCTTTTCAAGCGGTTATTCTTGAATTCATTTACTTTTGACACACACAATGAAATCCCAATTCTCCAGCAGGCTGCAGTGCCTTTGTTTGCTATTTTGTGCACTGTCTATCTCCCTGCATCTTTGAATGAACAGCTGCAGAAGTTTCAGAAACTTGCGAATGCTTCTTCAAGATGGACTATTACCACCGGAACTTAACTGGCTGATTTTTCAATCACCATTTTTCCGTTTCCTTTTTTAAAGAGAGTGAAAAATAACAGAAGATCCTCACTTGTAAACAGGTCCCACAAAGCATTTGAATCTGTGGCAAGTGCACTTTCAAGCAATAAAACTATTTCTGATAAATGGCACTAACTATGATTTATAATGTAAAAAAAACCCTGAAACAGCTCTTCCAGTCTATAGAAGATATTCCTGTTGGCTGGGTGTCATTTTAAAAGCCAGAGGCAAGAGAAAAGGTGAATTTGCATTATCCAGTGAAACATGGGACCTCTAGCAAGGATGAATGACAACAGCACTATGAGACAGGAAATATAACAGTGTCAATTGCAAACTCCAATTCACACAGCCTCAGGTCAAAGAGGCAGAAAAATGGTAAGATCATGGAATCTCCATTTGAGTCTCATTACCCACACTTACACTGACCTTGGGCAATTTATTTAATTGCCCCTTGCCTCCATCTTCTCATCTCTGAAATAGGGATGATGAGAAAATACATTTTTCATAGAGCTGCTATACAGAGTAAATACACTAATATCATACTCAGTATCTCTTTTCCATTTGATTAGAAGAAAAATGTTCTCTTTGATTAGAAAAGAAAGTGCTCTACTCTCTTCTAAAACCCTAACATATTGTGTGGTAAACAACTGATACATTTTAACTATTATACATGAAATTGGAGGCTACATGGGGTTTAGATTAAAATAAACTATAGCAATGCGCTGGCTCTATTATATCTGTTCTTAAACTTATGCCTGATACTCATCCATTTCAATACAGAAAATATAAAGCCACTCAGCATGATTAATCAATCCTTTTGCAACTGCGACCAGCCAGGAAAAATAGCTTTGAAGAACCACAAACAAAATTGGCAGACTTTTTCCTTTCATGTCTTTGACTAACTTTTTCAAACAAAGCTCTTGGTTCATCTTTTTAACACATCTCACCTTCAAAATATGTCTGTTTCCCTCTTGTTTTCAAATATAAAATTATGTTTGCAGTGTTGGATAAGTCATGTTTTCCATACAACATAGAATTAAAGAAATACTTCAATTACAGAACTTTGGCATACATTTAAATTGTCAACAGTAACTAGCAAATGTTTTGTACATATGCCTCATTGTGGCGAGACCTCCAAAAGGGGCAGAACTGAAAATAATGAATGCTGCTAGGGTGGTCAGAACAGAGATGCTTTCCGAAGTCTATGCCTGAGAACACAGACACACACATTCAAAACATACAGGCGTTTTGTAAGCAACTATGGAGCAGGGGCATCTGGTAGACCAGAGTCCTCTAATCAAAACAGCTCAGGAAATGAAAATATCTTTCCAAACACCAGTGTTCCAGAAGACATAATATGAAAAGGACACCTCTAGACTATGAAACAATGACATCAAAGGCAAATTTATACTAAGAAGATTTGCATCCAACTATTTTCAGTCTGAAATAAGACAATGTGGAAAAAGATCTCATTTTTAAAAGTCCATTAGAATTCCATCTAAGTACCAAGATCATTTTTGGAAGAATACAAAAGAAGCATAAGCGATAAATACATATTATTCCCTTCTTTCAACCCAATAGTTTCACTCTAAAATCAGTAAAAGGAAATTAGGCAAGCATCTGAGATTCTCATTCTCATTTTTTACTCAACAATAAATATACACTGAGGCCCACAATGAAGAAAGCGTCATCCAGAATTACCGTTTAGTAACCCATTAGATCTACATTATAAAACTTAGTTATATTCTGCTTAAAATGTTTCTAGGCAAAAGAAAAATCAGACTTCTTCTCTTTTTTTTTTTTTTTTTTTTTAAGTTCTGGCTTGACAAACTGTCCCTGACAACTGCTGAAAACATGCAAGAATTGTTAAGCAAAAAAAAAAAAAAAGAGTCTTAATTCAATGCAAAGTAACTTCACAACTGCTGGCTACAGGGGTTAGGAATTAGATAAGAGAAACAGGTCAAGTGGAGTGAGAATGTGAACACAAGGGAGTCACGCTAGAGAAGGCGGCAGGAGTGCTTCTGTAATCCTCCTCCAAGCTGCTAAAGCCAAGCACATGGTGTCAAAACAGGCTTTTTCTATTTGTGAGAAAGCAGAAGTTGCAGAGTAGACAAAGAAACAAGACAACAACATTGGAAGCCTTCCGACGGCAAATTATTAATGCCTTCTCTTTGAGAAATTACAAGCAGCCAGAAAAAGGTCTAACCTGAAGAGAAGGATCAAAGCCTGATACAAAAGCTTTGATGCCCAAGTTGCTCTGTAGCCCCAAAGCACTGTGAAGCCATGAATGCAGCTGGGAAGATTGTTAACTTCCAAAAATTTTGGAATAAATTGGTTATGTAATCCCTGGGAGGATACAGGAGTGAGATTAGGTAGTGATTAGTTTCCTCTGAAATTTAGTGATGGCATTTAATTTGAAGCTAAATATTTATATTTCTTTAGGAGTTTTTTGTTTTGTTTTGTTTTGTTTGCTCCTCAGCTTTTATATTTTTTAAAACATATGCCAATGTTAGTCACTGGTTTATATAAATGTTTTATTTGAATAAAAAGGTTTATTTCTCAAAAGATAATGTTATTGACTGAGTTTGGGAGTATGATGTGAAACTAAGCTATCTATCCCTGAAAAAAGCCCAGCTGAGTTGATCAGACAGTCATGGCCCTACAGTCCTGTTCATAGTGAGACACCAACCCAAACCACTGATATGATGGCTCAAGGAAAAATAAAATGCCTTTTAAGCCTACCTTTACAGTCTGAAACTGAAAGCTGTACAACAATCAATGAACAAGTTAAATGAAATTCTGATTAATCCATTAATTCATTCCTTCAACACACATATTTAAAGCTCAGTTTGTTTTAGGTCCCTTGCCAGGGGCTAGAGATGGAGATGCTAAGATTCAGTCCTGCCATCAAAATCACAATCCAGAGATCATAGACCCTTAGACTTTGAAGAGATCTTAAAAGTTATTTTTTTCCTACTATTCATTCTAATATTGCAATCTCCTTTAAGCCACTCCTACCACGTGGTCATTCATAATCTGGCTGTACATCTTCAATGAAGAAAATAAACCAACTTCCTTAGGAAGAAAGTTATTTTTCTGGTTTAAAAAAGGTACAGATAAAGTAGGGCTCCATATCATGCCAATAAATAAATAAACAAATAAATTGAAGGAAGTAGCCACATTAATTAAGCCTCTGAAACTGAATTCCATACATTTTCTTTTTGCTCAGCAAAAATGGTGTTATAACCAGGTAAATGGTCCATATGCAGTCATGTTGTTTATGGTTAGATATCAAAATACTGCCTTTAATGTAAAGGGCTGCTTTAAATCACAATATTGAGCCTCACTTACAGATCTCCAGATGATTCTCACCGGCGGTATTTTTACAAAAGAGATAAACCGCAGCCGGAGAACCATCACGCAGATTAAATACAGAAATGTCTTAGAAGCCTATTTTCTGTCCAACCTGATTACTTTTTCCAGGATTTAACAGGGCCAAGATAGGATACACTACATTTCTACATAAAAGGGTAGGAAAAATAGGACAATATCTTTTTAAACAGGAAAATTTTTTAGTATAGTAACAATGGATCTTTGGGTACAATGGGAACCATCTTGCCTTGATTTTTGAAAAGTTGTTTGGTTGCTATCATCACTATTTTTCTTGAATTTAATCTTTATTATTCCCTTGAAGTAAAACACAATTGATCCAGAATGTTTGAAGAATATTCCCATTCTCTGAAAAATATAACCTTAAAGTCACAAATATTTTAGAAATACTTCAAAATATTTTAAAAGGCAATAAAATATTTACTCCTAGCTTATGCCAAACAAAATAATAAAGCTTCAGAAGGCATTTAACCATTTCTATTAACCATCAAGAAAATTTCTTATAACCATTAAAAGCATCTCACTTTTGTGATCAAAAGATCTAGGCAAGTATCTGGCACAACGATTTGTTAAATTAATGAATAAACTGAATGCATTGATGAATAAATAAATGGACACACAGCATCTTCAAAGAGCAGTAGAGCTACCCTTTGTTCAAGTATAATCTTGTCAGTGACTAAGCAGTCCATTCCTAGTTTATTTTGTCTATTGCATTAAAGGCTTCTTCATTCCTTTTTAGTACATAAGTGATTCTGAATCATGTAAAACATCACCTATAATTTCATATTTATTAAACTATTTGATTTTTTCAGCTTTAATTTTTTTGTTACATAAATTTTCTTATTTGTTAATTGGCCATGAAAAAGGATTCTTTACCCTAATGTATAGTATTTTCCCTAATGTATATATAAAATTTTAATCACAGCTTGTGATAAAAAATTATTGAGAAATTACTCACAGAAAATACTTCATCCTTCTTTAATTGTCCATAGTCATAAAATAAAACTATCTAAATGAGAAAAATATCAAAAAAGAGACTTTGAATCAGATTTTTCAAGATATGCCAAATATACCAACTTTTATATTTCTTATATTATCAGCACATTTTGCCTTAGTTTTTATTTCTATTCATTTCCTTGAATATAAGTTCCCTGCTTGATTTGCTTCCTTTCAATTTTAATGTCCATCTTGCTCATTCCTTTTCTTGTATCCTTTTGCAACACAACTTTCTCTATAGGCGCCATCTGCATTTATCCATAATTCCCTAAATTGACAATGAAGTTACCATTGGGTTTACCTGATGTTCAGAATTTTCTCTAACCCACTGCCAATCATATATTTATGTAGTCAAGCTATCTGAGGTTTTCGTTGTATGTTTTTGTTTCTGTGTAAATGGAGATTATCACAGCTGATACTTTATCTGAGTAGTCCTTCCTTAGTATATGCGAGTAACCTCAGAGCAGCTGTAACCATATGCTTTATCTACTCTACTTACCCACATTAGAATTAAGATGAAGAACAGAATTTCTTTACTAAACTCCAAGTAGACAGACAAGGAGCCACAACAACTTGTACACAGGGAAAAAATAGTTTTATTTTTCTCTTCTGGTATTCCTGACACACTTTTCAGCCAGCTGTAATGTATCCTTGCTTAATTCACAGATTTATTTTGACCCCTCTCCAAGGTTGATGTAATATAAGCATCTCAACATTGTAGCAATTGCAGTATCCGGGAGAAGATTACTTGTGATAAATGAAAGCTAAGCAGGGGTCACTAGAACACTCAACAGAACAAAACATATCATCTTTTCTGTCAAAATGGGAAAAAAAGCCTTTAGTTAAGTTACATAACCACATTTCCAGTCGTTAAATATTCTTTAGCATATAGTCTGAGAACCATTTTTAAACCATTACAATGACTTCAACAAATGTTCACTCAAGATGCAGGTAGGCTCTTAAAACTTCAGATCTCATGTGCTTTATTCTCCTACTCTCCCACACCCCTCAATCTCCAGTGTTCTTCAGCAATAACAGATTATAATAACAGTATTTTTTGCTTGTCTTCTGTGGTTTGCCATCAGATTCAATAAATGGGTGTGTTAAGCCATTACTTTCAAACTATTGAGGCAGTCCAGACATTGTTGTTCTTCAACAATAATGAGGAAAGCCCTCATCTAGTATCATCCTGAACAGGTGAGAAGCCACAGAGTGCTACTTAATTTTCTCTGTGTTCCATACTTACAAGGAAACAAAACAGAGACTCAAAGCACTTCAATCTTGAAGGAGAAGAAAAGAGTGTAGGGACTTCCCTTCTGTGAGAATTTGGGTCAACTGAGAAATCAGAGGGAACAGTTTCCACAAGAGACAACTCTCACTTCTGACACCAACTGCAAGACTGGGCATTCCCAAAGCAGCCCTCAATTTCAATAATTTGCTAGACAGACTCATAGAACTCACTAAAAGGTCATATTAAAATCAGCCAAGGAAAGAAGTGCATAGGGTAGAATAACAGCAGCTACCAAAAGTGGAACTTCCATCGTCCTGTCTGTCCCATGGAGACAGAATGCATTACTTTTATGGTAACAATATGTGACAGAATGCATAGACTATTGCCAACCAGAAAAGTTTACCCAAGCTCCAGTGTTGAGTTTTTACTGAGGCTCCATTACACAGGCATGATTGATAGACTATCCATGTGGTTTATTTCAGTCTCCATTTCCAGCAATCAGGGCATGAGCCAAAGCCCTACCCTCAATCACACTGTTGGTCTTTCTGGCATAGCAAGATGCAATTTAAGACTGTAAGTGTGTGTTGAGCCCCCACCACAAATAATATTATTAGACTGTCTGTTGGTCTAACGTCTCCAGGCAAACAAAGATGCTCTTATCAAATATGATGTCCAAAGGCTTAGAGATTACTTCCTAGAATCTAGGTCGAAGAGCAGAACTATTTTGGAGTAAAGTTAAATTCTACTGCACACCTTCATTTTCTCTTAAGACTTTGATTTAGGGCACTTATCTCAATGGTAGACATACTTGTTATGATTGTAACTATGGCCTTAGAAATTTTGAAGGTCAAAGGAGACCTATTTAATAAAATAGATGTTAAGAAAGCTAGTTTATAGGAGGATACGTGTGGGGACAAGGGAAGGAGTGATGATGAATATGAAATGCAGGAAGATGTTTGGTCAGAGATCCAGACCTTGGCATTATGTCCTTGGGGCAAATACAGCAGGAGCTCTTAGGTTGACTGGCAATTACAAAGGAATGGACTGCCACTAACCTCTAGCACCTGCCTGAGAGGGGACACACACAGCCAGTTCTGAGCCTCAAGATAGAAACAACATGAACAGCAGCCTGCACACCACATGTAGAGAGATTCCTAAAGCTCCCCTACCCAGCAGGATATCCCTCCTGATGAGTGCCAGAGCTCTGTCACCATGCAGGTAAAGTTTTGTGTTTTCAGAGGCCCCCATTAAAACGCAAATCTGTTCAAGCAGTAGTATCTGTGAATGCTTTAGTTTGAAGTTGCTTATTGGGAAAAGTGATGGAAGTAAAGTTTTATGGGTAAAGGGAAGGAAGAACAAAAATATGAATTATGAAAACTGTATGAGAGCACAAATGGAGAAAGATGAGAAAGGCATCCCCAACTCCACTCTGCTTCCTCTATTTCTTAGACAGAACAGTGCACACGGTGGTAAATAAAATAAAAAATTTTTAAAAAGGCAAGGAAGGGCCCATTGCAAGCCCTGTTTATCCCTAGGTAGCTGTGGGACAAAACCATAAATCATTAAAGTTAAAGATCTTGGTTGAAGTCTTGGCTCAGCTACTCACGAGCTATGACTTAGCCAAATCAATTAAGCTTTCTGGATCTCTGCTACCTCATCTCTAATTTGAGACTATGAGCTCCCTCACAGAGTGGGTGTGAGCTTAAATGAGGTAACATACAAGAAAGCACCTTGTTAAATGTGTTTTTTTAACTACTATACAAATATGATACTATTAGTTGAGCATTTTGAAAAAAAAAAGTTTTAGCTTTTTTTTATAATTATATATGCATATAGTAATTTAAAAGCTATGATATATAATGTGTATATTATATATAATGTGTATAGGGGGTGTGTGTGTGTGTGTATTCTCTAGAGTATGTTGGTTCTATATGAAATAATAATACTTAAGATATCCCCATTAGAAAGGCTATATAGTCAAATGGGTTTGAATACACAGAAATCTATATGCCCTTCTATGGGAGTAAAATATACATTAGCACATTAAAGACTCTGGAAAATCCTTACGAGAATTAATAGTATGTTAGGTTACTTAACAAAGCTTTTCCCAAATTTATTTGAACACAAAAACTTCACTTCATGTAACATTTCTTAAAATACAATGGAAGCAGTGATCCACAGAATAAATTTTGAGAAATATAGTACATTAGAGCAGATTATTCATGTTCAAAATATATAATAATGCATCATGTCCTGCACATCCAACTTTTTGCTGTTCTTGACCAATAGTGTCCAGCTCCTGTTGAGACCAAGATCCTAGCCTCAACAGGATTTGTACCTTCAATGTCTTTTGAGTTTCTCAATTCTCTTGACTGTCACTACTCTCCTCCCTTTATCTTATGTAGGATTCAACTTTTGGCTTTGTCTTCTCTGTTCTAATTTGCCTTTCTCAGGAAATGTATTATTAAATTACCCTCAAAAAAGTCTGCCCAGGTTATCTGGGCCCCTAGGACTCTCCTATCTGAAAAATAACCCTGTGGCAGCAGGCCCATCAGCTACTTCTTCCTATCTTCTACATCTACCCTTCAAATGCCAGACTCACCAGACTGACCTGAGAGCAGAGAACTTTGGCGGCAAGTTTCATTTTCTTTACCCAACATAAAATACTCTAATCACTTAAGGGAATTTTAATGATTGATTACCATGTTTGCAGTTTCTAACATTGACTAGCCTATACCCCAATAGAGAAGAGTAGAATGTCCCATTACAGCTACAACCATTATTAGTTGGCTTTTATGAAACAATAAGGAATTTACAGTTATAAAAATAACTAATAAGTGAAATTACCCCTACCAAACCAATTGATAAATCACAATGGTCTTTGTTGTTGGTAATATTGTTAGTGCATTTCTAGTGCACAATACCCAGAAATAAATAAGAATGAGTAAAATCTCACAACACACAAGCACACAAGTGCACACATACATCATATACTTCAAATTCAAATGGCAAGGAAGATATATTATTACAAGAAATAGCAAGTGCAGAATATCGGCTTCTGCAGTAAAAGTACATTACCTTTTTTACTCAGAATTTCATTTCAAACTGTTTATCAAGTTCCTTTAAGAGAAAATGGGATTTTAATTTGCAGTTGACAAACTAAAAAGCATATTTTGAAATCTTATTTTGTACCTCATAGAATCAGAGAAGTTTGATTTTGAACACCAAAAAAACAAACAAGAAAAGAAAAACTGTTGGCTGCAAGCAACAAAATAGAAGAAATAATTACATAGTACCCCCTTATCCACCATTGCACTTTCTGAGGTTTCAGTTACTCGCAATCAACTAAGGTCTGAAAATATTAAATGGAAAATTCCAAAAATAAACAATTTATAAATTGTAAATTACACAGCATTCTGAGTAGCATGATGAAATCACACACCAATCCTTTCCATCCTGCTTGAGACACAAATCATCCAGCATAGCCACACGATTTTTACCACCTGTCCATTGGTCACTTAATAGGTGTCTCTCCTAACAGATCTTCTGTCATGGTATCTCAGTGCTTGTGTTCAAGCAACCCTTCTTTTACTTAATGATGTCCCAAAGGTGCAAGAGTAGTGATGTTGGCAATTTAAACATGCTGAAGTGACATCATAAAGCGCTTCGTCTAAGTAAAAGGTGAGAGTTCTTGACTTAAGGAAAGAAAGAAAAATCATATGCCGAGGTTGCTAAGATCTACAGTCAGAATGAATCTTCTGTGAAACTAGGAAGAAGGAAAAAGAAATTTGTGCTAGTTTTGTTCTTGCACCTCTAACTTCAAAAGCTAAGGCCAGTCATTCATCTCGCTTCATCTCATCACATGAGCATTTTATCATCTTACATCATCACAGGAAGTGAAAGGGTAAGCACACTATAATATTTAATATCTCAAATATCTTTCAGAGATATTTAGAGAGAGACCACAATCACATAACTTTTATTCCAGTATATTATAATTGTTGTATTTTAATATGTTATTTTTAATCTCTTACTGTGCCTAATTTATAAATTAAACTTCATCCTAAGTATGCATTTATAGGAGAAAACATAATATACATATATATACTGTGTGTGTGTGTATATATATACTATGTGTGTGTGTATATACATATATATATACACACACACACACACACATACAGGGTTCAGTACTATCTGTGGTTTCAGGCATCCACTGAGGGTCCCGGAATGTATCCCCCTTGAATAAGGAGTGACTACTATACATGCAAGATTTGGCCATTTGAATTACATAACATTTTATTTTCCTTTGGTATTTCATCCCTTTTATATTCTATTACAGCTATATCTTTAAAATATACTTAAATTCTTCAGTGGCATTACACATACAAGGAGTTGAGATCCAAACTATTTAGCATGGCAACAATATGTGTCATAATATTAACATCCAATCATATGAGCCACAACTCGGCAAGCCCCGTTTCCCACCATGACCTTGTTCCTGTGTCACGCTGAATGTATTCCTGAAATGCCATGCATCACTTTACAATCTATCTTTCTGTCCCCATAACTGGAATTTAGACTTTTCAATACTGGAGCTAGGTACACCTTACACAGGTCCTAAGTAATCACTCAATGATGTGTATGTACAATGAGCAAAAGTTTAAATGAAGATAATCATTTAGCTCATACTTTCTACAGGAATACTGTTTCTTAAGAATCCTGATTGGGTTCAAACACTGAAACTAAAGTATAAATCTCTTATATCCCTTTCAGAGAAATGATATCAGTTTTGTTTTTCATAACAAATACGTTCCTCCATTGTAATGAAACAGCACTGCACGGTGGTTGCAAGGATGAACTTTGGAGCCAGACTGCCTGACTTCACACCTTGGCTTCATCATTTGCCACCTGTATGATCTCAGATAAGTTACTTAACTTCTCTTCACCTCAGCATGTCATCTGTAAAAGAAGACTATTAATAGCACTTATATTATAGGGTTGTTCTGAATATTAAATAAGCCAACATGTGTAAAGTGATTAGGACAGTACTTAGCATGTAGAAAGCATGATTTATGAGTTAGCTACTAGTGTCGCTATCATCCACATTAGACATGTTCTAGTTCATCACTCATTATACTGTGTAGAATCAAATAACCCTGGATGGTGCCAGGTCATTCTCTTAAGTTATCACATTTGCAATATCAGGGAATTCTCATGAAGTCTTTTTTAAACTATTTCTCATGGTGCTAACACTGGCCATGCAAAGCATACCTAAAAGGGTGTGTTAGTAAAAACACTTCCAAAGCTCCTATTTTCAAATCAATGTCAGGGAAGTAAATCCTCTGCATAGATTCTAAATGACAGGATGCTCCTTTACCGGGCACACAGGAAGATGTCAGATAGTTACTACTCTACTTCCCCATAAACAGTCCATCTATCCCTTTTTTATGCTTGCTCCAATTCCCATCTATCTGCCATACTTTCTGTCAAGTTACATAAAGCAGAATATAGTTGCCTTATTATAGACTTTCTACAACCCTGTTAGGAGCTCTAATCCCATGCATCCTTATGTGATGAACAAAATAACACTGGATTTAACACTGTCAGCTCATGCTAAGAACATATATCAATAGATCTAGACGATACAGGTTGAGTATCCCTTATCCAAAACGCTTGGGATCAGAAGTGTTTCCAATTTCAGATTTTGGGGGGATTTTAGAGTATTTACATATACATAATGAAATATATTTTCTAGGATTTTGGAATATTTACACATATATAATAAATTATCTTGGGATGGGGATGAATATTTATACATACATAATGAAATACCAAGTCTAAACATAAATTTCATTTATGTTTTATATACACCTAATACATGTAATCTGAAAGTAATTTTGTGTAAGATTTTCAATAACTTTTTGCATGAAAAAAGTTTGCATACATTGAACTATTACAAAGCAAAGTGTCACTATCTCAACCACTCATGGGGACAATCTGTGGTTATTCGGCATCATCATCATTCCTGACTGAATTTATATGCTAGCTATAAGCAATTTTCTTATAATTATTCACACATAAGTACTTAACAGTAAAAAATACAACATATCATTAATAAAGTGGAAAAAATAATGTGTTCAGTGTAACTTGTGGCATCATGTCAGTACTCAGAAAGTTTCAGATTTTGGGGAATTTGAGATTTCAGATTTTCTAATTAGAAATGTTCAACCTGGGCCAGGCACAGTGGCTCGCATCCGTAAACCCAGCACTTTGGGAGGCCGAAGTGGAAGGATCATGAGGTCAGGAGTTCGAGACCAGCCTGGCCAACATAGTGAAACCCCGTCTCTACTAAAAATGCAAAACTTAGCCAGATGTGGTGGTGCACCCATATTCCCAGCTACTCAGGAGGCTAAGGCAGAAGAATCACTTGAACCCAGGAGGTAGAGGTTGCAGGGAGCCGAGATCGCACCACTGCGCTCCAGCCTGGGCAACAGAGCAAGACTCCATCTCAAAACAAAACAAAACAAAGAAATGTTCAATCTGTTAAAAGCTGCATTTCACTTCATAGTATCTCCTAGTAACGCTCATTTAGGATTGCAGATTCATAAGCTTGTTCAATTAATGATTTTTGCATTTTTTCTAAATTAAATCTTCTTCTCACACTAATATTATAATTCAATTAAAGTAAGCCATCGAGTTTTCTTTGCATAATTTGCTCTTTATAAACCCCCTGCCACTTTCTTCCCATTTTCATTGTTTCAATAGGCCAACTGCTGAAATGAAGCTGTGAATAAGGAGAGAATGTTTTCTCAACATCCTATATTCATTTGCCATAACAAATTACCATAAACCAAGTTGGATAAGCAACAGAAATTTACTGTCTCACAGTTCTGAAGGCTAGAAGTCTAAAATCAAGGTGTTAGCATGGTTGGTCCTTTCTGGGCACTATGAGGGAAAATTTTCCATTCCTATCACCTAGCTTCTGGTGGTTTGATGGCAATCCTTGGCATTCCTTGGTTCGTGGCTGCATCCTCCTGATCTGTGCCTTCATCTTCTCATGGCATTCTCCCTGTGGGCATGCCTCTGTATCCAAATTTTCCCTTCTTATAAGGATACCAGTCATATTGGATTCAGGGCTCACCCTACTCCAGTACAATCTCATCTTAAGTAATTATATCTGCAACAACCCTGTTTCCAAATGAGGTCACATTCTGAGGTACTGGGAGTTAGGACTTCAACATATGAATTTTGGAGGAACAGGACTCAACCCACAACACTTCCCAAATTAAAAGTGCTTCTTGGAGACATGCCCTTTTAAGAAAATCCTTTGACCAAACATTGTTTCCATACAGAATAGATGGAACCTGCAGAAAACCTACTAGATTCCTTGACTAGAAGCTAGTGGTTGGCTCAAAGTCATACTTGTGACGCAAAATTCAAGGTTTGTTCAGATTTCCCACACAGCGGGAAACAAAGCAGCAGTGGGGTCCTTCTTCTCTTACTCTGTGTACTTTACTTGTGATTCTCAGAGAATTTGCAATGAACAAGAAGCAATGCTTAGATAATGCTTTCTAGCTTAGAAGTCACATGTGGTATCTCATACAACCCTCACAAATAACAATCTGGCAGACAGAAAATTATGTCAGAAGTGATTATAAAGGCATCGTGGATGGTTAAGCTTGTAGGCTCTGGAGCCAGAATATATTGATATGGATCCAGATCCCTTTCTTCCTAGTTGTTTGACTATGAACAATTTGGATGCTTTGGGTGGGTACAAAAGTGGGGCAAGTAAGAGTATTCATCACATAAACTAGTTGTAACAATAATTTATTACAAGCAAATCATTTAGAATAGTATCTGGTACACAGTCGGTGCTCAGAAAAATTAAAGCTATTATTTTATAAATGATAACATTGAAGCTAGGGATATGAAATAACTTCTCCAAGATAATGCAGGTGGTCAGTGGTGAGACCCGAACTCAACCCCAGAACTCCTGAGGACTTTTCATGTCATCAGAAACCATTCCAGCAATAGCTAATTTTTAATGTACATAAATATCACACTTTGAAGTAGCAGAGACATCTGGGGACTCTGCCATAGGCATAAGAGTAGACTACCAACTAGTACTGTTTGATATGGTTTAGCTCTATGTCCTCACCCAGATCTCACCTTGAATTGTAATAATCCCCATATGTTAAGGGCAGGACCAGGTGGAGATAATTGAATCATGGGGGGTGGTTTCTGCCATGCTGTTCTCATGACAGTTAGTGAGTTCTCAGAAGACCTGATGGTTTCATAAGGGGCTTCCCGTTCACTCAGCACTTATTCTCTCTCCTTCTGCCCTGTGAAGAAGTGCCTTCTGTCATGATTGTAAGTTTCCTGAGGCCTCCCCAGCCATGCAGAGTGATGAGTCAATTAAACTTATTTTCTTTATAAATTACCCAGTCTCGGGTATTTCTTCATAGCAGCAGGAGAATGAACAAATACCCTGTTGAATGCTCAAGATACCCCAACTGCAGGAATGCTTGTTCAGAGAACTGGACTTAGGGAAGGAAAGTCCTTGCAGAATCCCATTCCTCAGGCACCTCTGCATAATGTTCTGAAATAGCTGGTCTGACTAGACCAAGAAAGGCTAAGGAATTGCTAGCCCTGGACTTAAAAAAAGTTCTTTTATTATTATTTTTTTTTTTTTGGTCAAGCCCCACATGAATCTCCTAGTGTAGTCAAGAGAACTACTACTACTGTTATTAGTGTTGTTGTCAGTTTTTAATTTTAATTTTTATTTTTGAGATGGAGTTTTGCTCTTGTTGGTCATGCTGGAGTGCAGTGGCCTGATCTTGGCTCACTGCAACCCCTGCCTTCCAGTTTCAAGCGATTCTCCTGCCCCAGCCTCATGAGTAGCTGGGATTACAGGTGCCCACCACCACTCCTGACTAATTTTTGTATTTTTAGTAAAGATGGGGTTTTACCACATTGGTCAGGTTGGTCTCGAACTCCTGACCTCATGATCCACCCGCCTCTGCCTCCCAAAGTGCTGGTATTACAGGTGTGAGCCACCACACCCAGCCAGTATTATTATTATTCCTCGAACTGGATGTGCTATTTTATGTCTCCGGGCAATATACTATTCTCTCTTACCAATTTCATATTCTTGTTCTGTTCATCTTTAGGAATTACTTATAGTTTTTATTTTCAAATCTTTTGAGAAACGTTCTCTCACCTCCCAATACGATATAGATGAACTCTCTCCATCATACTATGTGTAAGCTATATCATAATCACTGGTTTCCTGGTCTCTATTTCCCACTACACTAAGGATACCTTACTTGTTTTGGTATCTGCAGTACCTAGCACACAGTCTGGTACATAAATGTTTAATAACTAATTGAAAGACTAATGGGAAGATTGAATGGATAAATAAAAAACACAATAAAGAATAAAAGAAAAAAAGAAACAAGAAGATCTCAGAGTCTTAGCATCCAACTATTAGGCACATTATTATTTAACTTGACTTCTGAAGACAGAAAAGGAAGAGTGAATAAGTGATGAGAAGAGGTGTGACTTTGTGTGTGATATTAATCAGTTAATGAAGCTCCACGTTGTTCTGCCTGGATCCATAAAAATAAAAAAGAGAGAAAATTTCACCACCAGCTAACTAGCCTGATTTGCATGTGTTCAAATCTTCAAAGTATTTCTTTTGATTCCTTTAATCAATAGCTATTTTTAAAAGCTCTTCATTACTTCCTAATTGTCCAAATTCATTTTCTTCATTTTTCCTTATTAGAGGCAGATTTTTCAAATGAGTTAAGTAGATCAGCAATTTTAGAATCATTATTAACTTCAAGCACTTCTCTCAGTTATTAGCATGGCCCTTCTCTCTCTAGGACTACAGTCTTTTCTTCATCTTTAAGAGGCCATCCGGTTTATTTTCTAGACTTATTTTTTCTATATATCTCAAATAAAGTCAAGTTTACCCAATAATAAGAGCAATCCATGTTTACATTAAACCTGACCCTAGATAATTTAATGTATCACATCCCTGGATTTGGATGAAGATGCAGTGATTCCTTATTATATTAGCATATTAAAAATAAGTAAATAATTGGGATTTACCTAGATTTTAATCCATCCTAACCAAATAAACTAGTAAACCCATCACTATGGTCCATAAAACATCTTACAAATAATTTAAAGGAATATTTTGATGCTTAACTGTAGTATATTAAAATGAAAAATATACATATGTTTTGACACCAATTATTCCACTGCCAGAAATTTGTCCCACAAAATGTAAAACACCACATTATTGCAACATTCATTATTGTGCCAAAAAACTGAAAACAAAATACATATCCATCAATAAACAGGTGGTCAAATATTTGTGGTACATTGATACTACAAAATATGCATCTGTTTGTATATGATTACATAGGCTGAGAAAGATACAAGAGTGTTCAACAGGTTGGTTACTGGGAAGGGGAGAAGTTTGAGGGGAAAAGAGGGAAGAAAAGGGAAGGTAAGAAAAAAATCATGAACATTCATGACAAAAACAGTATATATAGGATATGATCTAATTTATGTAATATTTCATGTGTGTATGAATATAAATAGGCATAAAAGGATGACCACCACAGTTATCTGAAAGTGATAGGACTGTACATTTTTACTCTCTTTTATTGTATATAATGGGCTTCTTAATAATTTAAAATTGTTTGATTTAAATTATTTTTATCACCTCAATTATTATTTATATGATTTGAAACACAAAATTAAAATTAAAGTTATTCTCATTGTGATATATATACTACGTGTGTGTATATAT
Organism: Theropithecus gelada; assembly: GCF_003255815.1. Classification (NCBI taxonomy): domain Eukaryota; kingdom Metazoa; phylum Chordata; class Mammalia; order Primates; family Cercopithecidae; genus Theropithecus; species Theropithecus gelada. The sequence goes on from NC_037669.1 coordinate 122,670,916, forward strand.
ATATATGCATAAATACACATACACAAACACACACATATATACACATATATACATACACACACATATATATAGAGAGAGAGAGAGAGCGCGCGACAGCGAGATCAGAGAGAGAGAGAGAGAGAGAGAGAGCGCGACAGCGAGATCAGACCAAGGATTATGTACTTGTACATCAGAACTCAAATCCAGCTACTGAAATAAGAGCTAGGTTATAGGCAGTACCAGCAGACTACAATCAACTTGTTTCAACTTGTTTGATAGACTACATATCCTAACAACCATAATAATTTTTAAAAGTCTTTGCTGATTTTAATTTTTAATCTTCTTTCAAGACTCAGCGAATGTCATTTCTTAACTCGGTTCTTCACTTGTTTCCCAAATGTTTGAATGATTTCCTAAGAAGTCTTCAAAATTCATTCATAAAAACTTCTGAAATTTACATACTTTTTGATATCTCATTTTAATAGGTGAAATGCAATACCATGTAGGAAATATCTGAATTCCTATTTCAGGTTATAATATAGCCCTCAGAATGTATCATCAATTTCTTTTGTGTATCATCAATTTCTTTTTAAACTCAATAGGAGATCTACAGTAAGAGAAGAAATATTGTCAAAATCTAAAGGTAAACACACTTGGGCAACAACAATATGCAAAATGCAATGCAGAGTCCTGAAAGGTGTTTTGTATCATTGGTCTTCTCTCATGACTTCTGGAATTTTAGGGTATACAAACAAACTTGTGGAAAAGAAACACTGATATGTCTCGAATAATCTACTGTTTCCACCAACCCAAAACTGAAAAATAAGAATATTAGCTACCTGAATTTCAAAAAACATTTTAATTACTTTGGCATACAAAGGTGTTAAGAAATGGAATAATGAAAATACCCGGCCGGGCGCGGTGGCTCAAGCCTGTAATCCCAGCACTTTGGGAGGCCGAGACGGGCGGATCACGAGGTCAGGAGATCGAGACCATCCTGGCGAACACCGTGAAACCCCGTCTCTACTAAAAAATACAAAAAACTAGCCGGGCGAGGTGGCGGGTGCCTGTAGTCCCAGCTACTCGGGAGGCGGAGGCAGGAGAATGGCGTAAACCTGGGAGGCGGAGCTTGCAGTGAGCTGAGATCCGGCCACTGCACTCCAGCCCGGGCTACAGAGCGAGACTCCGTCTCAAAAAAAAAAAAAAAAAAAAAAAGAAAATACCCAACTACTAGTATAGGAAATAAAGAATAAATAAATCCAGGTATAATTTCTAGGCCATTATCATTACCATATGCCTCTGTAATTACCTTTCCCCTCCAGGACTTGATATTTTGCAAGATTTGCTCTACCAAAACAAATGAATGTATAAAGTAATAATTAATTTTTTAAAGTCTTAATGAATCAGTCATATGTGTAATTGCCCATTACAGCTATTGATCAAGATAAGGGAACCAGTGTTGCACATGTAGTTGAAATACTTTATTTAAAGGTAAACAATTTGTTAACATGGATCAATGTATGATTTTTGTTAGCTTCTTAAAAATAATGAAAATGGTGGAAAGTATACCTTAGAGTTCAAAGCATCCACTGACCTCTTTCAGAATCAGTATTCCATAGTCAAAGAATAAATTGAGGTTAAAAGTCAGCTTTATTTTAATCCACAATTTTGCTTAAAAAAAAAAAAAAGCAAAAACTAGCAAACAACCCAAAGAGATTATCAGGATTAATTTAGAAGAATAGCTCTGAGGTCACCCATGGAAAACGTGAGTCTTAAGCTTATGCCAAGGGCAGAGGAGACAGATGGACATGAGTGATGAGTTCTCAGCATCCTTCCAATTTCACTTACAAAGATTCAAGTAATGGATACAAGAAAGCAAACATGTCAGCAGAAGATAATGAATGCAATATTTTGGTTAGCTTTTCATATCTATTTCTTTAACTTCTATAAGATAGGTTTTATTTTGTTTTTCCTGCTCTGAAAAGATAAATACAGATGTATTCTCACTCTCTGGAGACTAGAATCTGATGAGTAAGTCAAAACAAAGCCTTTTGAAATCACCCAGTCTTATGACAGATACAGTAAAGGATAAATTATTGGCCATCCTGGAAATTTCCTGCACGAGAAACATCTTAAATGTACCTGTCCACAATTGACAGTTGATAAAGTTCCACCTTGAAAACTAGGTTACAAAGTATTGAAACTTTGATAATCATGCAAGTTTCAGGTATTTTGCTTTTGTTTTTTAAATCAATGGCGTGAAAGTAGTAAATCTACTAATAAGTTGGCTTACTTATAAATTTACTAATAAATTGATTGCTAATAAATTCATTGAATTTATTAACAACAACTTCATGTTAATTCTATTTTGTTCCTTCACATACCACAGAGATCTCAGAGAAACCATACCAGCAATTTCAAACTATGGCTCTATGAAGGATCTAACATCTGAGGTCAGAATGAGGTTTACTTATTATTATTATTAAGCTTCCATTTCCCTTACAATACAAACTGTTTTGTACTTACTGCTCCCCTTTGAACTCTAATGGTGAATCATTAAAACTAAACTACAAAGCATATTTTGTGATGCCTGATTACACTATAAGCTAGAGGTTTTGCTCAGTGGCTAGTTTTAAATGCTCACTAACCCCCTCCCCCGCCCCAACCCCCTAGCCATTAGTCTGAATTGACAAATTTGGCCCCTAAAAGCAAAGCAAACAGCATCAAATCATAATAAAATTGTCTTGTCGGTGACTCACTGTTATTGACAGTGGGGTTCATGAAATCCCTCTGAACACTGGCACTACTGACTTTCACTATCTGAGCATTTTCTTCCATTGAAACAAGTTCCCACTGCAGTGATAGCTAAAAGAAGGTTGAATGAGGAGTGGGGAGAATAGAGTTGAGAGAATAAAAAATATCATCACTATAGGCACCAATCTAGAAATTTCAACCAGCCCTTCCACAGCAAGGTTAAACAATGTTTTCATTATGAGTTAAGGCCTTACTGTCTAAAACCTTGCAGAACTCTGTGCGGGAGAAACTGTATCACCTCCAAGCTGGTAAAAATGCAGAACTCAGGCCTATCCGAGACCTAATAATTTGAAATCCATGTTTTAACAAGATTCCAAATGATCTGTATTCACGTCCAAATTTGAGAAATACTGGTCGAAAAAAATTCCATGGATAAGAATGTGTGGCCAAAACAATCTAAAAATAAAAAAAAAAAAAATGCTAGTAAGGACTAATAGGTGTCATACAACAATATAAGGAACTCATCTCATAGTCATTAATTTCCAGGAGTTTATAACATAGTTAAGATGACATCATGGGAAGATGTTCACACTGAGCTTTAACCAGTTTAAGCTAATAACATCGTGGGCAGATATTTTCAATAAGCTTAAAGCAGTGGCCTAGCACTGCATGCAAATACGCAGTGACCCTTGGTGCACCCCTCACCACTAAACCTGCTTAACATGGGAAGCCTGTGGCAACTTCACTAAGATGTTTTAAGGGCAGAAAGCACACTGGGGAAGGAAATAGGATGCCAACAAACTCCCCAAGGTACAGAATAGCAAGAGAGATGAATTGTTGTGCTGTGGTGCTGCATTGATTGCAACACACTGAAGCATTTTAAGTGACTTTGCAATAACCATAAATACATAATATAGGTAAAGGAGTTTGCTAAACTGAACCATTTCTCCTGGTGTGAATAAACTATATAAAGTCACCAGTTCTGTGACCTGAGTGCTGTCAAACATACTCTGAAGGTTCTGAAATACTCTCGCCAGAGGTTTGTAAAAGGATTGCATACCTATCTTAAAAAGTAAACTGCCTCCAGAATTCTGCAATTAATCATGACAAGCACAAGTTGAGAAATCCCATTTAGATTTAGTACGATGATTTCCCTCCAGACTTTTGAATCAACTGTGGATTACAAATTTGATGATATGGGAAAGGGGCAAACAGAAAAGGGAGATGGAAGTCAAGGTATAAACTGTCTGGTTTTAAATCAACTGTCTTTTAAATAAACAGACAGACTACAAAGCAGCACTTTCGTGGGTTCTGAGTTGTGACCTATCATTAGAAACACTTAACAGAAAAGTTTATTGTGCATTTTTGCACATGATGTGTGAATTTTCAGTTCAAAGTGAGGCTCTGAATCTGCAGTGATTCTAAAGATGCCAAAAAACTTGACAAGTATGATTGAAGTAAAAAACAAAGTGAAATCATTCCTTCTAGTAACAGAGTTAGACAAGAAGTATTATAATTTACAGTGTAGGCATCCAGTTCATCACCCCGCTGGTTCCAACCAGGGCAGCACCGGTAGACAGGCTGCTGCTCCATGTTGTACACCTGTCTGTAGATGGTGTATTACCGGGCCCTAACAAACACAGGGATCTAAATTAGGGAGATATAGTGCTCCCTCTTAAGGCAAAGCTATCTCAAATCCACTAGAAATTTCTCTCTCCAATTCAAATCCTGCCATATATATTTGTGTTTACAGACAGAGAGATAGGTGTATATGTATATATAAACGTACATATGTGCAAGTAGTGTATAATTTGTATATATTATACACACACACATATACATACCTCACTACATATGCAACTCAGATTCATTATAGGTATAGGTTAATGAAAACTAAGAGAGACCCCCATATCCCATGGTATAAAAGATCCTAAGGATTGTTCAAGCTATCAAGAATAAAACCCAAAATTATGATAAGAATAATGAAATATTAAAAGATAATGAAGTACATGCTTTTCAATTTGATATTGAAAGCCCCTTATAGGCTGGCTCCACTACGGAATGCACTCACAACGGTGTTGATATCACCCACAAGAAGGTGACAATGAGTCATTGTTGTGAATGGGGGATGAAAAGAATCTTAGTTGATACAATGGTGTGTGACCTTACAAAGGAACACAGTAAATAAATGGATATAAAGAATATGTGTAGTATTAAAATTTCATGGCACAGAAGGAAGCTACGGAAAAAAAAGTTTAAAAAGGCTCTTTAGGGGGGAATAATAAGCCAAAGTTTGAAAACACTGAGTTATTTTTGCCGACATATCAACAGATCATAATACCAAATATCTCCAAACAGGCTGATTTCCTTTCTGGCAAGTCAACGTCATTTTTTATTTTTTTATTCCAAAAGTACTAACATATTCTCTCCCTTTCATATGCCACCCCTATATTTCTAGTCCAAATTGCTTTCATTATTCAAGGTCAATTTCAAGTTCCACTTCCTCTGACTTCTCTTTTCCTACCAAGCCAATGTAGATTGCTCTTTCTCTTTTCTCAAAAATTGGACTCAGTGGCTGTACCATTTTAATGACAATTATTCACCATCTGGAATTGTAACCCAACATTTTGTTCATACGTCTCTTCAATCAGGACTTAAGTATAGGTCTGTATACTTACACACAAACAAAACAGATACGAGCATGGTAAAGACACTGAACATCTTCAAATACTGCCTCTACTCCAAACTCAGTATCATACACAGAATGTGCAAAACTACTAATCTCTTACGAATAAAAATATAAAACCTGTTTTACTTATTTATATTTGTTTCCCCAAGTATCTATAAGGTAATGAATTTTATTTGATTCGGTCCATTATCAACAAAGATTAAAATTCATGGCGGAAGTACAAAAAGTCTAAATAAAAAGCCATTTTCAAAGCAAGTACTCTAATAAACACATCATATACCCTATAAATAGGATTTCCATTCTAATTTGTTTGAAAATAAATTTTTCTGCTACAGCATTATACTACTTACTGTGTACCAAGCATTGTGCCACATGTGTTAAATCTTATCTATGAAGATTTAATCAATTAATCTTCATAATAACCATGTGCAGCTTTTTTTTTTTAACACTACAACTAAGACACAGAGAAATGTAGGAACTTTGCCCAAGGCCACACAGCTGTGAAGAGCCAGGGGAAGTTTTCTGATTTAAACACCATTAAAAGTTTTGAGTTGGCCTAGCATAGTTACTCACACCTGTAATCCCAGAACTTTGGGAGGCAAAGCTGGGAGGATCATTTGAAACCAGGAGTTCGAGATGAGCCTGGACAACATAGCAAGACCCCTGTCTCTACAAAAAACAAAAATTAAAAAATTAACTGGGCACAGTGGCACACACCTTTAGTCCCAGCTACTCAGGAAGCTGAGTTGGAAGGATCGCTTGAGCCCAGGTGTTTGAGACTGCAGTGAGCTATGATTATGCCACTATACTCCAGCCTGGGCAACAAAGCAAGGCCCTATCTCTAAAAATACCCCCACAAAATTCCTGAGTTTAGATGAAAAACAAAAACTATTCATCTAAAGGTTCAACATACACTCCCCCACACACACACAATGTATATGTAAACATCCACAATTATGAATTAGTCTTATATTTTATTTAGTCCTATATTATTAGTGATCCAATATTTTTATACAATGGCAAACCCAGTTATTTATAAATGTTCTCAACTTTGTGTTGGCAATAATAATAGTAATAACAAATTCTTTGTCAACCTGAAACCACACCTTTTTTTAACATTAAGTATCCTGAATTTTGATCCTGAACCCATCATCAACTATTTGTGTTAAGAGGTTCTTAGATATTTTGTAAAACTATTTCAAAACTTTGAGGGAAAAAGAAAGTCTGTATGAAGCCTTGACGCCTAGAAAGCATTGTGGACTCTTGCTTTTTCTCTCCTCTTCTAACCCGCCGAGTTAATCCTAATTCAAAGGCCATAAAAAAGTTAAAGAAGCTCTAGGTTTCAAAGTGTTACAAGAGTACCAAGGGCAGGTCAGACATTGGTTCACAACTGTAGATCCCCTGGATCCAAGTCGTGCTAAATTTAGCAAACCAACACAATATTCCTTGTTTCTGTCAGTTTTCTGATCTTTAGCTTTCAATGGTACACCATGCCATGAGGTAAAATTAGTGGCATCTAACCCAAAATACCTCAGACATAAATGAGGTCTGAAGTAATAATATATCTTGTCTCTGAAGAAAAATATGTAACTCTAAATGTTCTTGGTGGCCACACCTTATGCGCATTTACTTAATAAGCATAAAATTTATTGGATGAATATGTAGGTGTTTGGTGTTGCTTTTTAATAATCGAAGAGTACAGAAGCACTCTTACCTTCTTTCATAGCTCACACACCAACTTGAGCCAGTACAGCCTTGTTTCCAGAGCTTGACAATGTCCGTGAATGCCCGAACATATGGGTGTGCAAGTTCAACCACAGTCACTTGCTGTTCTTCACAAACACTTGGCCTTGAAAAAAAGAATAGAAATCTAATCAAAATATATATGTTTATATATGAAACATTGATTTCTCCATCTTCCACAAAAAGCTTGACATGTTATGAAAAATACACAAAGTAAGAAAGAAAAATACAGGCAATACAAAAACAACACCAGGACCAGGAAAAGAAAATCAGAATAAATTTTAAAGACCAGAAGAAATTTAGAAGATAGATATAAACATCATAAATTCCCACAAAGTTAGAAAAGTTGAGCTATAGATTAAGTTCTGAGTGCTTTGGTAGCCAAAATTTTAAAAGAAAAGAAAAATTGCAGGATTCTCAATACTCATGAAGAAAAAGCAAGCCAGTTCATCAAGAGAAGTTAAATTTTTCCTGGAAATTATTTCTGAACAATATTTTCAATCTGCATGTTTAATTGGGTTTCTCAGGTAATTCTTGTTTAAACACAAGTATTTTTCCACCACTCTCATTATATTAATATTTCCTTACAGAAAGTTTGTACAGATTTACAGGAATTTAGACCCACTATCTTTAATTTTTCAATGAGGAAGGCTAACACTAATAACCTGGAATGCCAGAATTCAATTTTTTTAATAACCTTTTGTGATTTGAAGAATGCTTTACTTAGTGATGAATGATTTACTAGTTCATATGAATTGTTTTACATGTGAAAACAACACTACTTGCAATATCCAGTTAGGCCAACCACTCATGCTTTTTCTGCATTCAAGATCACTTACATGCCATGCACTGACTCTGCTAGGAATATAACAGATGATGCAGACTGTGATGTTCCTGCCTTCAAGACGCTCACAGTCTGGCATAGTCTCCATATTCATAATCTTCTGAAAACAGAAATGAGCTCTGATTCAGAAGCTCTAGTCATCCCCTAAATAGCTCTGTGAACTTTTCCAGTGACACAATAATAATACCGATAAACATCTTAGTGCTTTTCACACTATATATCTTTTACATCACACTCTGTGACTGCAGTCCCTTTTTGCTAACACTGTTTTCTGTGCCTCTGCATCTCACCATCTCATTTCACAACCTAATTCTCACTTCTAGATATATTTCTGAAAGGTGATTGTTTGGATCATTAACCTCACCTAAATTAAGTGAAGTTCAAGTTGAACTTTATTTATGAGTTTGTATAGCACATTTTAATACTTTAGGTAAATACAGAACTGTAATAAGACAAGGAATGTAAAAACTGCACATAAGACAGGCACCCATAAAATCATCAAGCATTGTATAATGATCCTAAAGAAAACCATAGCTTTTAAAATTTCCATATTAGATTATCTGTAAACTGATATGCCTACACCTTTATGTACTATATATTTTTTTGTGAGGCAACAGCATTAATTAGAAAGAGCTAAGAGCACCTTTGTTTTTTTGTTTGTCAATCGTTTGAATTCTTACACCACATCCAACCTTGAACTCCACTTTGCAGTCTTTATCTACCCATCCATCCATCCATCCTTCCACCCCTACCCATCCATCTATGCATCCAACAAATACTTACTCTATGCCTATGTGTGTAAAGCATTGTGCCAGAAGTATTTCCCACATGTGATTTGAGTATACATCGCTTACTTAGGAGGTACAGAAAACACTGGTAAGAAAGTAATGAAATTAGACAAAGAAGGAGAATTAGCAAATAAAAATGTATTATCAAGCCAGCCAATATTGGATATGTTGGAGGGTGAGGGAAACTGGGCATTAATTTCTGTCAGTGGTTGGTTAAAAGCTACTTCCTCCCTAGTATTTCAGGCTCAAAGCACAGCAGACAGAGTCAGCTTCCAGAAACCAAAGTAAGTCCTCAGGCTAAGAAATGCAATGCTGGGAGCTGGAAGCCTGTCAGGTGTGCAGGGGTAAAGGAGAGGGGACCTGGGTGCAGCACTGACAGTTCCAGCTGCAGGTGGTACAAATGAAAGAACTAACACAAGAACAGAAAACCAAACACTGCATGTTTTCACTCATAAATGGGAGTTGAACAATGAGAACACATGGACACAGGGAGGGAGCATCACACACCGGGGCCTGTCGGGGGCTGGGGGTTTGGAGGGCTGGGGAAGGAATAGCATTAGGAGAAACACCTAATGTACATGATGGGTTGGTGGGTGCAGCAAACCACCATGGCATGTGTATACCTATATAATAAAACTGCATGTTCGCACATGTACCCAAGAATTTAAAGTATAATTAAGAAAAAAAGAAAAAAAAAAGAAAGTCCATATTCTCTTTGATTTGACAATCTAAATAGAAGAGAGAGAAAATTATAAAACACCTAAATAGATACAAAATGTGGCATGCTAAGATGGAAGCAATTAAGGTGCTAGAATAGAGATAAGAGAAGCTCACGTAGATTCATTAATTACGAAAGGCTTCAGTGAAGAGGTGACACTGTGACCTAAGGATGAAAAGAAGACAACTATGGAAGAGCCAGGGATGCCACTCAGACGGAAGGAATAGAATGAGCAGAGGTTCTAAAAAGGGAAAAAGCTTGGCCTTCTGCGGATCTGAAGGAAAGACAAAGTGGCTGGAATGATGAGATGCTTGGTGGGACAGGAAGGGCCTTCCAGGCCAAGAAGTTTTGATCTTAGTGCATAGGAAGCCACAGAGATTTTTAGAGTTCTCATTTCTGGACACATCTCCTATAGCCGGGATCTGGAGATGGATGTATTATACTTTCCCTCCCTCTCTTTGATGCCAACTGTAGCAAAGCTTTAGAAGACTCAGCTGCCACAATACCACCATCCTCCTACTCCCCTTCCTGACTCCCAAAAGTCTCCAGTCAGGGAACGAACAAACCTTGGGCACCAGGACATTTCAGAAAGAATTTGTGTTAACATCCCTCATCAGAAACTCCTATCGTTCGAAGTCTTAAATGCCTCCCTTACTAAGAGGGGATATAAACCCTCACCCCTAGCTGTTTCATGACGTATTCCCTATAGGCCACTATTGCATGCATCAGTTAAACTTTTCTCCTATTAATTTGTTTGTTGTCAATTAATTCAAAGGCCCCCAACTATTCAGACCTAAGTTGATACAGGAAAAGTTTTCCCTCCAATACAGAGAAGAACCAGGTTATTATCTCATACCAGTTAAAATGGCTACTAGTAAAAAGTCAAAAAATAACAGAGGCTGGCAAGGTTGCAGAGAAAAAGGAATGCTTATATACTGTTGCTGGGAGTGTAAATTAGTTTACCCATTGTGGAATACAGTGTGGTGATTTCTCAAAGACCTAAAAACAGAAATACAATTTGACCCAGCAATCCTATTACTGGGTATATACCCAAAGGAATGCAAATCACTCTATTATAAAGACACATGCATGTGTATGTTCATTGCAACACTATTCACAATAGCAAAGACATGGAATCAACCTGAATGCCCATCAATGATAGACTGGATAAAGAAAATATGGTACATATACACCATGGAATACTATGCAGCCATAAAAAAGAATGAGATCATGATCTTTGCAGGAACGTGGTTGGAGCTGGAGGCCATTATCCTTAGCAAACTAATGCAGGAACAGAAAACCAAATATCGTATGTTCTCACATACTAATGGGAGCTAAATGATGAGAACACATGGACACATGGCAGGGAAAAACACACACTTGCGGATCCCTAGGAATCAGAGGGTGGAGATTGAGGAGGAGGGAGAGGAACAGGAAAAATACCTAATAGGTACTAGGCTAAATATGAGAGTGATGAAGTAATGTGTACAACAAAACCCTGTGACACAAGTTTACCTATGTAACAAACTAGCGCATATACCCCTGAACTTAAAATAAAAGTTAAAATTAAAACTGGGTATTACTGATTCCTAATTAGGTTACATACATGTCAAAGACTATCATCTGGATAATATTGATGCTTCAAAATCTATTAAAATAAAAAAAAATCACTCAATATATAGAAAAATCATGTAGTTGTATGTTTGAAACTTTTGTATACAAGTGTACTTAACGTGTACTCTTTGTTAATAGGAACATGGATATGTGAACTTGTGTGTACACATACATACACATATTCAAGCTTGTACATTTTGTTGATAAGTTTTTTTTTTTGAGACGGAGTCTTGCTCTGTCGCCCGGGCTGGAGTGCAATGGCCAGATCTCAGCTCACTTCAAGCTCCGCCTCCCGGGTTTATGCCATTCTCCTGCCTCAGCCTCCCAAGTAGCTAGGGCTACAGGCGCCCACCACCTCGCCTGGCTAGCTTTTTGTATTTTTTAGTAGAGATGGGGTTTCACCGTGTTAGCCAGGATGGTCTCGATCTCCTGACCTCTTGATCCGCCCGTCTCGGCCTCCCAAAGTGCTGGGATTGTTGATAAGACTTTATACTTACTAAATGTTTTTCTCTGCCTTGTTGTGGATCCTGATAAATGTTGGAATATATATATAGGTATACATATATTGGAAAAATTTTGGAATATATATTTTGAAGTTTCCCACTAATTATTTTGGATTTTACTAATTATAATTCTGAGTATAGAACTTTACTCAATATAATTAATATAAAATATTAATTCTTTACATATTTTGAGGCAATTTTGTTAAGGATTTACAAGCTGATGATTATTGTATATACTTGGTGAATTGATCTTTTATCATTACATAGTGTTTCTGCTAATGCATTATAACCTACTTTGTACTGTTTTATCATAAAATCTATTTGTCTGATATTAATATTTTTCTATCCTCTTTCACTTGGTTAGAATTTCTTAGTTATATTTGGTTCTGTTACCTTAAATCTTGCTATATAGTTTTTTGAGTCAATCGTTGCATTTTTTAAAAAATCCAATTTGTTAGCTTCTATCTTTTAGTAGGTAAACAGAGTTACTTACATTCTCATTAGAAATATTACTGTACCTATTTCATCATCTCATTTTGTAGCTTCTGTTTACTAGCAGTTTGTATTTTTTCTTCTTTCTTATCTCTACTTGATGGAAAATATTTTCTATATTCCATTTTCCAGAATTTATTTGGCCTAGTTCTAAATTATATTTCTAATATTTTAATTTTTTATATTTTATATCTAAATACATGCTATTTTTTTGATGGAACAGAAAGTTATTCATTGTGATATAATGAAAAACTTGGCCTTTGTCCCGTATTCCTTGCATGGGGCTCCTAAAACCCTTGAAATATCCTGAGTTATATGCTAATGTGGTAACCGATTGTTTGTTATGCTAATGAAGTGATGCCCTGTAGTCCCTGGATAGCTTGAGGATGGGGGCCATTCACCTGAAAGAACAACCATATGATTAGCAGATTGGAACTTTACTACCTGACCTCCAGGGAGGGAAAAGGGTCTAGAGATTGTGTTCAATCACGTGGCCAATGATTCAACCAATCTTGCCTATGTAATGAAACCCCAGTAAAAACTCTGGATACTGAGGCTCAGTGGAGCTTGCTGGTTAGTAAACACACTGATGTGCTGGGAGGATGACATGTCCTGACTCCACAAGCAGAGGACACAGAAGCTCTGTCTTCCACCCAGACCTTGCCCTGCACATCTTTTCATTTGGCTGTTCTTCCGTATGTGTATCCTTTACAGTAAAACTATAATCCCAAATATAATGCATTTCTTAATTCTGTGAGTAATAACAACTAATAATAAAATATTGATAATAGCAAATTATTAGGATTTTCAAGTTGAGAAGGTCATGAAAAGCACCAAATTTATTTACAGTTAATCAGAAGCATGGGTAGCCTGGGCCCCCCCAAGACTTGAAGTTGTCACCTGAAGTGGGAACAGTCTGGTGGAGGACTTTGCCTTTAATCACTGGATCTGTGCTAATGCCAGGGTAGTTTGTGTCAGATTTTAATTGCAATATACCCAGTACATGTCAGACAGCTGGGTTGAAACACAGGTTTCATTCATTAGGTTTATTCCTTCAAACAAGAAAAAAATATATAGCATGTTTCATCTACCAAATGACACACTAAAACAGAGACCTTTTAACAGCCAATAATTAATTAAATCATCAATCTATCTTGCCAAATTCCCTGTTCATCTTTCTTACAATGCACACATCTCATATTTTATTTGATATATACGTGTGTGTGTGTGTGTGTCTGTGTGTGTCTGTGTGTGCCCTTTCATTTATTTCTTTCAGGATTTAACACTTGTTTGATTTTTTAATAACTTTAAATATTTTTATTTCTGCTGAAATTGATAGTATGATCAATGATTTTGATAACTGCCTTCCTTGGAATTAGTTTTATTTGTTTTGAATTTTGGTTGGCAGGCCATATCTTGACTGGAAAGTTCCTCACTCTTTTCTCCTTATCTATCTAGTGTAACAGGATTTTCAGGAGATATTTTCTTATTGACTTTGTTTTTTGTTTGTTTGTGTGTGTGTGTGTGTGTGTTTGTTTTTGTTTTTGTTTTGAGACAGAGTCTAGCTCTGTCACCCAGGCTGGAGTGCAGTGGCACAATCTCGGTTCACTGCAACCTTTGCCCCCTGGGTTCGAGTGATTCTCCTGCCTCAGCCTCCTAAGTAGCTGGGAATTACAGGTGTGAGCCACCACACCTGGCTAATTTTTATTTTTAGTAGAGATGAGGTTCACCATGTTGACCAGGCTAGTCTCAAACTCCTGATCTCAGGTGATCTGCCTGCCTCAGTCTCTCAAAGTGCTGGGATTACAGTCATGAGCCACCACGCCTGGCCAGTTTTTTGTTTTTGTTTTTGTTGTTGTTGTTGTTGATGATGATGTTGTTTTTTTTTTGATCCAGAGTCTCACTCTGTTGCCCAGGCTAGAGTGCAGTGACACGGTCTCGGCTCACTGCAACCTCTGCCTCCTGGATTCAAGCACTTCTCATGGCTCAGCCTCTTGAGTAGCTGGGATTACAGGCATGCACCATCACACCCGGCTAATTTTTGTATTTTTAGTAGAGACAGGGTTTCACCACATTGGCCAGGCTGGTCTTGAACTCCTGACCTCAGGTGATCCACCAACCTCAGCCTCCCAAAGTGCTGGTATTACAGGCGTGAGCCACTGCGCCCTGCCAAAGCCACCGTGCCTGGCCAATTGACTTTGAATTGTGGCTAGAGACCAGAACTAAAAAGTAAAGGCACTAAACACTCCAAAGAGTGTCACCAAAAAAAGCTGTAAGACATCTCCCCACATGATGTTTTTAAATACTGGAAAACCAGCCTTACTACTATCAACATCCATTTCTCCTTAATTCTTTCTCCCTTTAAAATAAAAGCCTTGGGAAAGGAGGGGAGGGAATAAATACGTTGACCTTGAGCCACAGGGCTGCTAGATCAAGCAATCACACATCCCATCAAAGAAGGGTTAAGCATGTGGACCACTGGCAGGAGTCAAATGGAGAGTGGGCTTCCCCTCTCTGTGATGATCCTCAGAGACAGACTGGGTTGAGGCAAATACCTACCCCAAGAAACCTGGCACAGCACCTAAGGCAAAGGGCAACAACTTCAGACAAAACCAGACCGAATCCAAGCAACATCAGGCACCATTTCCATCACTAACAAAATTAGTGTCCTTCACCTTCTTCCCTACCCATCTCAACCCAGAAGAAGCTAGGGCTGTTAGAGGAAATAAGGGAAAAAGGGGGCGGCTTGGAACCAGACCACAACTGCCTGTGCCCTTTGTCTTACTGATTCCTTCCAGCTACCAGGGCTCTAGTTCTAGTGTGTGACGGCAGAAAAAAAAAAAAAAAAAAAAAGCCAGATTTTGAAAATATAAGTTTTAAACTACACTAAAATAAGTTAGTAAGTTAATGTGACTGAAAAACTTTGGAATCTGCTAGTGATATGTTGTAAGGATGGGAGAAAAAAAGTAAACAGTTCCATGTTATATCCCAACACAATGAGACTTCTTCCAAGCCAGTATCACTAGTTGATGTATAGTTCCCTCCACTTGGCATGTGGAGTGCCCAATCCAGAACCAGGTATCAGCTTCCTGGAATTCAGTGTCCCATGCACTAGTTGGAAGGAAGGTGAGATGGCTAGGAAGGGACAGTTTCTAGTTTCATGTTGTGAGTTGGATTTTTTTGTTTGTTTGCATGTTTGAGTTTGAGAAAGGGTCTTATGCTGTCAGTGCTCCCAGGCTGGAGTGCAATGGTATGATCACGGTTCACTGCAGCCTCAACAAGCCAGGCTCAAGAGATCCTCCCACCTCAGCTTCTCATGTAGCTGGGACTACAGGTGCACACCACCATACTGGGCTAATTTTTGTACCTTTTGTAGAGGTAGGATTTTGCCATGTTGCCTAGGCCAATCTCAAACTTCTGGGCTCAATCGATCCACCTGTGTCAGTCTCCCAAAGTGCTGGGATTGTAGGCATGAGCTACCGTGACCACCCATGAGTTTGGTTTTAAGGCACTATTATGCTTCTTCAACACTTCAAGCCTCACCACTTAAATCGAAGCCACCTCTGCTTCCAGACCCAGCACTTAGCAAGCCCACACACATCCTAGCACCACTGCTTGGCATTTCTGAATATTTTCTGGTTCAACTAAAGGTCTAATTTTAAATTTTCACATAATAATGTGGTTTATTATTATTTTTAAAAAATACTTTATCCATCTTTAATAGGTATTTTGAGCAGCGAAGCCTCAAAATATGAACTTACAATATCATATTGACCAAAAGTCCTGATGTACTTTTTATAAACTCTTAAATATAATCTTTTTCCTCCAACCTCCTCTAAAACATTAATGCTTCCCATGTCTAGCACAGAGAAGGTATTCAGTAAATAATACCTGAATAAGTGAATGTATGACTTTGTCTGAAAAGGGCTCTAGCAATGAAGATAACACAAATAACTGAACATATATAAAGCATTTAGAACACAGCTAGCACATAATAAATTCTTAGGAAATATTAACTATATTTTTAAACTCATAAAGTCTGAGGCTAGATTTCTCAAAAAAAAAATATTCTGTAGAATTTAACTTCTGCACCACTGTGGATTTGTAATGCAATGAAACAGATAAAAGTAGATAATGTGTCTTTGTTAGAAATCAGAATCTAATATGACACTTCCTAATGAAAACACTAATTAAAATTAATAAAAGGCACCATACCACAGGGGCAGCTGTCTGACCCTCTGTCCCCTCAGGTATGGATAAGCTTCTACTCGGCAGGATTATGACATAATTTGAAAGCAGGTAACAACATTTCTTTTCCTTAAACTATTAGCATTCTACAGTCAACAAACAAAAGTGTGGTGACCTGAAGGTTACCTTGAGGTATTAAATCAGAATTCAAGGTTAAAAATGAATCCACGCTTATGTTTCAAAAATTTATTCGTATATGCCACTTCCCTCTTTGTTTTAATGTGCTAGATCCCACCACAACCGCAAATTAATTTTTTCTGCTCTCTAAATGAATTACACATAACTGTTTCTAAAAATGACTACAGACATGAAAGTCATTTTCACTTAATAACTATTAATCTCATATTTTTTGGTGTCACTTTAGTATGAAATGCAAACAAAAATTATGCTAAACATTGCAAATTTATGAGCAAACACCAGGGCTTGATTTATATTATTATAGATGGTTTATCACCAGAAGCAATCTAAACAAAACTCCATCAGATAGATGTTATAATTTGTATTTATTTCTCCCAGAACTAAATGGTTCTTCAATTTCAGAACTATCATTAATTTCTTATAAATGCAAATCTTTATTTCTTATCTTAATCTACAATGATTTCTGTAAGTCTTCAGAAGATTAGGTTTCACATAAAATATTCAAATAACAATTATAAATGATACTTTGTTTTCCCTGGGCAATCTATTAGCTATGACGCAGAAACTAAAAGGAATGGGTGGTCTATATTGATCAAGGATACAATGGGCTAATACCGTACACCTCTTTTCTTTTAAATGATCACCTCACATTTCCAAATCAAACCATAAGAAAAACTTTCTTAGTGTTTGTGAATATCTTTGAATTGCTTTGCCCACCTCCTTAATTATCTTATTTTATTATATTTTCTTTCAGGATCTCTGGGAAGACCTAAGCCACTGCACTGATCTTAATCAAGAGGTAGCTGCAACCATGTTTTCTTCACTTGCTTTTCATTGCCATCTCAAAGCAGACACACTTGTGAGTCTTCCCCGGCGCACACATACTTGAGAGCAAAGGAGACAAGTAACTGATCATTCAGACCATGCTCCAGAATCAGACTGCAGCAGATGGTTCTCCTGCTTCTTAGTCCACCATCACCTGACCTCCCAAAGCTCCATAATATCTTTCTGACTTGAGGACTTCACTAACAGAAATTATCCATCATTCAAAACCTTCCAGCCCTCTGTCTTCTAACAATTAGAAGATAGAATTACGGTAACTACAGAATTCTAACATAAGCAGCCTTGTGTCCCAATTGTCAGATCTATCTGGCTAACATCTCCTCGGCCTAAGCCATTCACCACCATTTTGTCTTCACTGTTCATCTCTTTAGCTTATCACGGGAAGTCTCTTATGAACATGTTATTGATTTTACAATAGAAAACACTGGTTGATTTTGTTTCTGTGTTTTTATAGTGCTAATGTATGTTCAATATCAAGTCATAGATAGTGACATCAAGTAGTGCAAAAACAATGGAAATCAGCCAGGTGTGGTGGCTCACACCTATAATCTCAGCACACTGGGAGGCCAAAGTGAGAGGATCACCTGAGGCCCGGAGTTTGAGGGTAGCCTGGGCAATGTAGGGAAACTCTATCTCTACAAGAAATTAAAAATGAGCTGGGCCTGGTGAAGTCCACCTGTAGTCCCAACCATTACTTGAGCCCAGGAGACTGAGGCTGCATCAAGCCAAAATTGTGCCACTATACTCCAGCCAGGGGACAATTTTGTAAGAAAGAAAAGAAAGGAAAAGAAAAATAGTGGAAATCACACTGCTTTGAAGATACTTTGATGAATAATTCATTAATTAGTTAACAAGTTTTTCTAGAACATCCACAATGTATCAGCAATTGTATTAGGGGTCTAGAATACAATTAGAAATAAATCATCTTTGATATTAATGAAACTTCATCTTCTGAGGCCACTTTTAGCCCTGAAAGAAATATTACTTTCATATTAAGGTAAGTTTTATAAAATTTGAAAATATAAGATATATTTTTACTATTTAAGAGGCTCCCCCCACCAGCCAGATTTTATAAGACTTGGGCTCCATAAAAACTAGGATTTACTTTACCCCAGAAGTGAAAGTCCTGCACACTGAAAACCATAAAACATTTATGAAAAAAATGAGGAAGACAAAAATAAGTGGAAAGATATCCTGTGTTCATGGACTGGAAGAGTAAATATTGTCAAAATGACCATACTATCCAAAGCAATGTGCACATTTGATGCAATCTCTATCAAAATTCCAATAACATTTTTCACAGAAATAGAAAAAAAATTGCAAAATTTCTATGGAACCACAAAAGACCCTGAATAGCCAAAGTAATCTAAAGCAAAAAGAACAAAGCCAGAAGCATCACAGTACCTGACTTCAAGCATACTTCAAAGCTATAATAATCAAAACATCATGCTACTAGACTAAAAACAGACACATAGACCAAGGAAACAAAACAGAGAACCCAGAAACAAATTCAAGTATTTACAGTCAATTGATTTTTGACAAAGATGTCAAGAACATATAATGAGGAAAAGACTGTCTCTTTGATAAATGGTGTTGGAAAAGCTGGATATCCACATGTAGAAGAATAAAATTAGACTCTTATAACAGACCAGAAACAAAAATTAACTCAAAAAACTTAAGACTCAAATTAGACTCTTACACCAGAAACAAAAACTAACTCAAAAACTTTAATACTTAAAACTAAAATCTGAAACTGTAAAACTACTATAAGAAAACATAAGGGAAAAGCTCCTTGACATTGGTCTAGGCAATGATTTCTTGGAAAAATCCAAAGCACAGGCAACAAAAGCCAAGAATAGATAAATGAAATTACATCAAACTAAAAAACTTCTGGACAGCTAAAGAAACAATCAACAGGCCGAAAAGAAAACCTACAGAATGGGAGAAAATATTTGCAAACCACACATGGTAAGGAGTTAATATGCAACACACAAGAGGAACTCCAACAACTCAACAGTAAGAAAACAAATCAGTTTAAAAAAGGGCAAGTGATCTGAATAAACATTTCTCAAAAGGAGACATAACAAGTACATAAGAAAAAACTGTCAATATCACTAATCATGAGAGAAATGCAAATTAAAACCACAATGAGATATCACCTCATACCTACTAGAATGGTTATCATCAAGAAGATGAAAGGTTTTTAAAGTGTTGGAGAGGATGTGGAGAAAAGGTACTCTTGCACACTGTTGCTAGCAATGTAATTGAGTAAAGCCTATATGGAAAAAGTCTAGAGTTCCTCAAAAAGTTAAATATAGAATCACCATATAAGCCAGCAATTTCACTTCCGGATATATATCCAAAAGTACTAAAAGTAGGATTTCAAAAAGATATTTACACATCCATGTTTATTGCAGCATTGTTAATAATAACCAAGATATGGAATCAACCTATATGCCCATCAGTGGATAAATGGATAAAGAAAATCTAATATATATATACAATGAAATACTACTAAATATTACTTAGCCTTAAAAAAGGAGAAAATTCTGTCACTTGTTACAACATAGATAAACGTGGAAATAAGTGAAATAAGCCAGGCACAGAAAGACAAATGCTGCATGATTTCACTTACATGTGGAATGTAAACAATTGAATTCATAGTAGAGAGTAGAATGATGGTTACCAGGGGTTAAAGGATTGGGGGTGGGGATGGGAAGATGCTGGTCAAAGGATACAAATTTTTATTTAGATAGGAGGAATAAGTTCAAGAAATGTATTGTACCACATGGTGACTATAGTTAATAACAGTGTATTATATTCTTGAAAAATATTAAGGTAGATTTTAAGTTGTTCTCACCATACCCAAAAGATGAAGTCTTTAAGGTAACACACACCTTGATTAGCCCAGTTTAGCCACATTCTACAATGTATACATATTTCAAAACATGTTGTACTTTTACTAAGAAATAAAACAACTTCAATTAAGAAGTAAATCCAAAAAAAAAATCAAAAGTTAAAAAACAAAACAAAACAAACAAACAAAAAGAAACACCAGACTGGAATTTACCCTTGATGTCCAAGAAAAAAATTGTACAACTATACACTGAGTGTCACATGATCCATTAGTTTACTAATTGGATGACACAATTGGCACCAAAGTGTACCCAAATAAATCTCTGACATAAAGCCTTATTTTTAAAAGGCATGCTAAAATCACCCTGCCTTTAATGTTTTAATGTCTGGGTCAGATAAACTTCTTTCCAGGAAATTGGATGTCTTCCGTAAAATCTTCCTTGTACAGATGAAAAAGTTCAGCCTTCTTTCATCAAAGATAACTTGCCTCAACATTCAGCATCTTTTCATTTATCAAAATTAAATTAATGTCAGTACTGAGGTATTAAAGAAATATACTCTTAGACTGGGGATACAGAGTGGAAGGAAATAGAGAAGATTGATAATTGTCTTCCATTACCATGTGACATCACCTTTTCAAGGTCAAAAAGTGTAGGACAAAGATAAGGTAAATTTCAGATAAAGGCTATATAATAGACGTTTTATACATTGAGAAACTATTTGAATAAGTTATTAGGTAAGTTATCATATCCCTCCCTGAAAATGCTTAAAAACAGAGCAGATTTTAAAATTTTCCACAACGTCATGGCTATTTAAAATGAGAATTCATCCTCCAATATTTTTTTCCCAAATTTACTTTTTCAAAAAGTAATAATAGTTTTTACATAGTAAGGGACTCTCGTACATCAGTGGTTCTCAAAATGTGGTTCCTGGACTAGCAGCATCAGCAACTTGTTAGAAATTCAAATTTGGGGCCCCACCTTAATTTACTGAGTCGGAAACTCAGATGTAATCCAGCGATCTGGGTTTAACTGGCCCTCCAAGTGATTCTAACACATGCTACAGTGTGAGAACTACACCCTAGAGATCTACTGAAGATAAGCCAGGTCAGAAGCACACACATCCTCCTCCTGTCGTCATAAATCTGCCCCTGACCACAACACCATCTTACCTATGTGATCACAACGTGTAAAGCAGGTGGGGAGAGGGAAGAGGGTAGAGGAGAAAGAGAAGTGACATTAAGCAGAACAGAGAGGAGGGGAAGAAGGCAAGCAGAAACAGGGGAGAGAGAGACATCAAGAGAATTAGCTGATTTCTATAACTATAAGAATTTTACTTCACTCTAAAAGGATCAACAAAAGCCAGACCCAATTTTGTCTACAGTGGCAGACTCACTGTTGTTAAATTTGCAATTTGTGAAATACATACTTATTGTAACTGATACAGAGAAAGTCTATAATCATAGCTCAATGTTCCTAATGATTCTCAAACTATAAGTATCTGATAATCGAGGAGCTTGACAAATCTACCAATACCCATACCCACCTTCTACCAAAGTTGAACGATCTTTACTCAGTGAGTCTACCCAACTCAGAGTCTCAGGGACTGTTGCTACATTCCTGAAACCTGCCTCTAAAGAACATTAGATAAATAATAAAATGAGAAACTTTTTTTTTTCTTTTTTCTTTTTTTTTTTTTTTGAGACAGAGTCTCACTCTGATGCCATGGCTGCAGTGTAGTGGCGTGATCTTGGCTCACTGCAACCTCCGCCTCCCAGGTTCAAGTGATTCTCATGCCTCAGCCTCCCGAGTAGCTGGGATTACAGGTGTGTGCCACCGCATCTGGCTAATATTTGTAAAATAAGAAACTTTTTAAGTCGAGTTCCCAGTTTACTAGATTATCAATGAGATAAAATATTGACTTAAGGAAAAACAATAATGTCAAAAGAACTATTCCAATGAGAGCTCACTGTAAAAGCAGCAAGAAAGAAAAGTCATGTTGCTCAGATTTCAACACACAAATAATATTGTGAGAAACACTAGCATGAGAAACTTTGCATAATAGAAGTTATACACAAAATTCTGCTTTTGATTAAAGACTATATTAAGTAGGTAAACATAATATGTAATCATTGGACTATCATTCATTAGAACCTACCCACTATTTAATTCCCATGACTGGACAAACAGCATGACCCTACTTCCACCTCCAAGACTTAATATTAATAATCTCTTTATAAATCTACCTGTCCATACATTGTGTTTCCTGGGGACAAAGGCCATTTCTATTAGTCTTTAATCCACAGTATTCTGCACAGTATCTAATACATGCTTGGTACGTAATAAACATGCACTGAATAAAGGAGTATTGTGGTTACTTATCCAACATAGAAGGACATGGGTTTCCTGGGCCACCATGGCTTATGGCTTAGGGACACTGCATGGCATCCCTAGTCAGTTCACATGATAAGAACCATCACTGAAACAGGGCTTCAAGAGTTCTACTGAACTAACACTGGTTCCTAGGCTCCAAGGAAATAATCAGTAAAAGTAGACAGGGGTCGCTGGAGAAGGGAGACTTTAATCCTACCCCCTACAATTTCCACCAGACTCTCCAAAACTACCCCAAATAAACATAAGCAGACCAAAGCAGTTCTAGGATGAACATCTTGTCTCCCTTTCCAAACAGGCTGCCACCCTAACTCTTCATACCTAGATGGTTGGGGGCACCAAGGATAAGCATAAATAAATGCATTCAGTCATTTTAATGCCCAGCAAGTTTCAGGAAGAGAGAAACACTGCTGAAGGTTTTAGTGCTCTATCTACAGATGCTCTTGGTATTTTTTCTCTCTCCCTGCCTCTGTTCCTAGCCTAGTGGTCCACCACCTTCAGGTCATATCAGATCCTAACCTGCTGCTGTGCTTGAGCATGAATCTCAGGACATGTGCCAATTAACTCAAGTTGTTTCCTATTTCTGACGCCATCCAGTCAGCCATCCAAGATCCTCTGTATCAGCCAGCTGTCTTGTCTTCTCAGAGGAGCAAATGCTCCCGCAATCTTCTCCCCCAGGCACAGAGCAGAAGCCCTCCCCAGCTAATCTCCAGGTTTCCACACTCTGGGGATGACAATGAAGAAAGAGAGAGGCCCCAGAACAGAGTGCTCAATCAGGTTCAAAGACAGGCCTTTTCCCTAGGGCCACCTCAAATATTGTAAAAGGGAACAATGATTGCAAACTGGGTCACACTGCAAAATATGCAACTTTTAAATTGACAAAGTATGGTCCTAAGCAAACACGTAATACCTACAAAATAAATAAGCATCAAAAAAACACTGAGAGAACTTGGAACCAAATGCTAACAAATTTTCTTCTGCATGCAGGATTTCAAGTCTTTGCTTGTTTGTTTTATACCTCCTTCATTTATTTTACAAATTTTCCATGGTGAGTTTGCATACTTACATAATTGGGAAAATTATCATTTTTTTAAAATGCGTAATTCACTGGGGCTGAATCTCAAATTTAGTCTTCAGTTAAGTTAGTCTGAGTCTGAATGGCTGTGGAGATTTTTATCTGGTTTAAAGTTATTAAAAACAAAAAATGGAAGGAAGCCGATATCATAGAAATACATATTTTTTAAAAGCGCAAATACTTAACGGCATATGTGATTTGCCCTAGATGCATATGTATTTCTTAGTACGCTCATAATGTCTTCTCTCCAAGTTCAGAGTCGCTCCATAATAACTGACCCAGTCACTGTAATATTGAGACATTTTCAAGAATTGCCTGTTAAAAATCAAATTTCTTCCAAATATGCAACCCTCAGTCTTTTTAACTTTTGTACACCCCCCTCCCATGTGGCTTTTTCTCTCTTCTTAGATTGAATAATAAAGTTTTGTGAAGAAGGCAGAGAAGTAATGCTTACAAAGCATCTACTATGTGCTAGCACTGTGTTTGGTACTTTAGATATATGATTATGGTTTAACGTATTTAGAAGGATCCAGAACTGAGGTATAATGCCTTTTTTTTTTTTTTTTTTTTTTTTTGAGACGGAGTCTCGCTCTGTCGCCCAGGCTGGAGCGCAGTGGCACGATCTCGGCTCACTGCAAGCTCCGCCCCCCGGGTTCACGCCATTCTCCTGCCTCAGCCTCCCGTGTAGCTGGGACTACAGGCGCCCGCCGCCTCGCCCGGCTAGTTTTTTTTTTTTTTTGTATTTTTAGTAGAGACGAGGTTTCACCGTGTTAGCCAGGATGGTCTCGATCTCCTGACCTCGTGATCCGCCCGTCTCGGCCTCCCAAAGTGCTGGGATTACAGGCGTGAGCCACCGCGCCCCGCCGGTATAATGCCTCTTAAAGGGAAACTCCCTAAACAGCTAGCTCCTCTATGCTTCTATTCTATTTTTTAGACTGAAAATCTTGCGTATTTCAAGCATGCCTGATTCTGTGTCATATGTCTGAGTAATATTAGCAGAAAAAAAAGAAATAAAAGGAAGGAAAAAATAGAGGAAGGGAAGAAGGGAACAAGAGAGAGAGGAAAATAGATATCTATCACGCCTAATATTCAGTACACATCTGCACACACACACACACACACACACACAAATATATATTTACAAACATATGTATACATATATATCAAATAAATGCATCAGCTGTGGATGGATTTGTTATTCTGTTCCTTTTTCTAACAACTGTCAGAGATAATGAGAGACTCTACTCAAAGGCCAGTTTCAAAGTACAAAAAAAGGAGTCCTGGCCATCCTTCTTTTAAGCCAAAAAAAAAAAAATAGTGGTACTATAATTTCTTTCTTTATGAAATCTTCTACAATTCTTACCCACAGTGATCACAATTTTTTCTGAATTCCCATTTCATTTAGGGCCTAATCTACATCACTTAGCTATTCCTGGCTTTTCTTGCTCTATTATTTTCCTGTGTTATAATGTTCCCTTTTCTGTACCAAGACAAGGTCTTTGAGGACAGAAGCCACATCTTAGTATCTTCCATTATGCCCGGCTCCTAAACATTGACATAGGTACAGAATAAATTGTTATGTGAACCCTAACCTTAGAAATACTTGTCTCCTCTGTAAAGTCACATGGCAGGTTGTTTCTCCCACTGTCGCCACGTTGTGTGTTAGCTATGTGGGCACCAGTCTGTCTGTTCATGATGCTGATAACACCTTAGGAGAGCCAGTGTCCTTTCCACTTCTGCAACCTCCTCAGGGCTTCACAGTGCAACTGGTACATCGTAGGTATTCGAAATATATTGGTTATTTTAAATTAAGAATGGAATTCTGATGTATCCCCAAGTCATCTAAGTATAAGCAAGATTTTCTTTCTTTTTTTTTTTTTTTTTTTTTTTTAAGATGGAGTTTTGCTCTTGTTGCCCAGGCTGGAGTGCAATGGCTTGATCTCAGCCCACTGCAACCTCTATCTGCCAGGTTCAAGCAATTCTCCTACCTCAGCCTCCCGAATAGCTGGGATTACAGGCATGAGCCACCACGCCCAGCTAATTTTGTATTTTTAGTAGAGATGGAGTTTCTCCATGTTGGTCAGGCTGCCCTCGAACTCCTGACCTCAAATGATCCACCCACCTTGGCCTCCCAAAATGCTGGGATTACAGGCATGAGCCACTGCACCTGGCCAGTATAAGCAAGGTTTTCTAAGGACAACAAGAAGGCTAGGAAATTCACTATCTTTTGATATCAGATTTTTTAACATTAATATACACTTTTAAAGGACACATAACTTCATGGAAAAAGCATAGATGTTATAGTCAGAGAGTCCTAGTTGAAATCAAAGCTACCACCAAACATTTTCAGATGTTTACTTTAGCAGCAAAAGTCCTTTTGTGATCTTTAAAACTGTAAGTACTCAAGCAACACACGAATTAAAGATTTAAACAACGAAAGAAGTTATTGAACAAAACTTGAAAAATCTTTCTACTTTGTCCTTCCTTCTGCTCAACCACCTAAAAATAACCACTGTCAGCCATCTAGTGTACTCAACTGTTTCTCTTTATCTGCGTTTATATCAGTGCAAATATATTTATATATATTACCATACTTACTCTTGTGTTTGTTACATAAACGGGCCCATATTATATATAGTTTTATTATATTTTTAAAATTAATTTTTATCTCATTAATATTCAATGCCTATCTTGTGTTTTAATAGCACTAACACTTTCTAGTTACATGACTTCCCAAATGACAATAAATGCTTCAAGTCTCAGTTTCTTCATCAATACATTGAAAATGGTGTCTACTTCATAGAGTTGGGGTAAAGATTAAATAAGATAATGTATGCCAATCACCAAAATTGTTGGTGCCAAAAAAATATATTGTGGTAGTGGTGGTGGTTGTCGTTACCACTGAGCCATGCAAATTAGATGATGAAATTCCTAGCTTCCTCTCATGCCTAATCAATAGTGGGATTTTAGGGAATTAAGAAGAGTAATTCCAAAATCCTCAATGTCATAATTCACTGTTTGAAGGAGGACTCTATTCCTCACTTATGAAACTTAAAACGTCACTGGGACTCCATGGGAACCTTGGTTCGCTCATGGTGCTCTGTTCCCTAAGGGCTACAGGAATGGAAACGTAAGCAGTGTAGGGGTAAAATAAAGACTTACATCTCCCTCCTAATTGCCTTCCAAGGAATCAGTGTGAGTTCAGCTTTTCACATCCGCAGCATTAACCAGAGCCAAACACATAAAGACCTGTTCACAGCAGTAGCTGCCTGACATTAGATTGTGACAAAAAACAATATCCACTGGCTGCTCTAGTCTACAGCTGTTCTCCCTACCACATCTGCCTTCCTGCTACAAGAAATTGCGCACCACACGTCTATCAACTCTGTATTTAAGACAGCGTCTCAATGCATTCATTTTAAATCAGATCTGAAATGCTGATCAAAACTGTTTGAAGTTTTCCAGATGCAAGTACATTTATCTACAGCACTTCTAAAAAGAGGGAGAAAAGCTCAAAGCCTGTCAAAGTTAATTAGATTCATACAAAAAGCTTAACAGTCCTATGCAATGTTTTTACTCTGTTACACATAAATGTACAATAATTCCGTGAACACTGGGTTTAATTGCTCATAATATTGTAATTAAGGTTACGCTTTGTATAAATATCAACTCATCATTTACTGTGACTACAGTCCTATTTAAATGATGAAGTCAATTTGACAGCGCATTCTTGAAAAGAGAGCCTTTTAAGAGTTTTGCTCTTATGTGGTCTGGAATACTAATGGAGGTTAATTGTCAAAACAAACCTAATACAGACTTCAGAATTATCTTCACATTTTAGTGATAGAGCAATATAACCACGGTTCCATGTGGCCTGCTGACCTAAAGCCATAAATAACATAATGGCCATTACAAGTCTGCATGTCTGTCTCTGGAAAACCAGAGAGCTCCTTTTTAATATTTATATTTTAAGTCTGCCCTTTAAACAGACACCCTTTAACTACTGTATTTGTGATTCAGATGATCAGATAATTAGATGTAAGATTAGATGTGCCAGAAGAGATGGCTGCCTCAATTAATCTTACAGTCTGTGCCTCTGCAAATCGCTGGTTGGTGCGTAAGAGAAAATATCAAATTAAGTTTTCAGAAGCAGGGAAATTTCACGTCTGCAGTCATTTTAGTTCCATCTGAGGCAAGGATATAATTTATTACTGTATATAGAATTCACATTCCCTTTTTCCAAAACACCAATTTTAGAGAATGGAGCCCCAAAAGAGTAGAAATAGGAAAGAAATAAAGAAATGTCTTCGAGTGTCCCTCAGTGATCACTATGATACTCCTAAAGACAGTATCTGTTCTGAAGTCTGTCTTTGCCCTGAGTGAATACTAAAAGACTAGACATGGTGATGCTTTTCCTTTCAGTGGCCCTCACCACTGGCTTTGTAAAGAGTACTGCGACATCCTTTATCTGGTAAATACTCCCACTGCTTTTCTTCCCTTTGCTATTGGTTTTCAGATTCAAATTTCACAAATCACTAGTCTTCACAAATGATCTGGTAACTGGTCTCATAAACTACAAGAAGATCCAAAAAATCTCATATTGCCAACTATATGTGCTTTTTAGAAATAGAATTTTTAACAGAATAGAAACATGAAATAAAAATAGATCTAGAAACTAGAAAACAGATGGCAACAAAAGATACCGGTAATTATCGCTGGGTGCTATTAAGAGGGAAGTGCAAAATAACTAGCCCATTTTGGATTCTTTTAAGATTTCTGAAAGCTACAGTGCAGGGGTGAAATAAAGACTTACAACTTCTACTTAAGTCACTGGGTCTTTAAAGAAAGGGGGTGGGTGGAGCTGTGTTTAAGTATTCTAGTTCACAACTCCTAGATGCAAAATCAGATCCTTGAATCCTATGCCAAGACATTACCATAAGAAATCAGACCCCAGGCCATTTGAAGGCTTCACATTATCTAGGAATGCTGTATTTGAAAGTCAGGGTTAAGTTAATTTCAAAAGTCACCATATTTACTTGTTCAACAAATAATTATGAAATACAAGAAAGCTTTCAAAAAGAAGCATCTGCAAAGTAATTCCTAGGGGTAAGGAATCTCAATAAATAACAAGAGGGCAGGAATAGCTTGTCATAAACTTATTTAATATTCCTCTCATCTCTGAATACAAGGGTGACAACACACGGAGACATGCTACCATCTTCAAGAAAACCCAAAAGACAAATCTGTTAATATCAAACTGGAACCAGCACTAATGGGCTTGACCCCATTTATTACCTGATACACAACTAGAGTATGTTTTGCATATTTGTATCTAAGATTCACTTCTGCATGACAGACGGCCCAACCCCTTATTCTTCCCCTTTGGGTCCGCACAATAGTTACAGTCTCTCTAACTATGTGCTAAGGATTTCATACATATGGATAGATTCTATTCCTCAAACTGAATGGTAAGCATTTAAAGGGCCGGGAAATATCTTTCATGTGTTTTTATTTCCCTTCATTAGTTTACCTGGCACAGAACGAGGCACAAAGCAGGGACTGAACTGAGGAGATGAAAGGAAGGATGTGAAGGCAGAAAGAAAAACAGTCATAAGAGAAGCAAGCTTTGATTCCAAGGATTTGCTTCACGGTATCCTTTTCCTTCTCTCCAGTTTTTGTCAATGGCCTCAATATTCAACCAACCATCCTGTTGTCTTTGTGTTATCTCTGATTCTCCCTCTACACCGACCCAGGTCTTTCATCACTAGTTCTCTCTCATGATTCCCTTCTTTTCTCAGTTTCCTTAGCAGCTTACCTCATTTTCTTACTGGCTTACCTAGAACAAGCAGTTATTACCTCTCCTCTAAGCTAATTCAGTAGCTCCTAACTGCTCTTTTTGTGTTATCTCCTCCCAAAAGTTTATCTACTAAAGCTCTAATGGTGCTTTTTCCTCTTCAGAAGCCTTTGTTGACTTTGAGAGAGCACCAAACACATTATGTATTCCAGCTTATATGTACTACCACCTATGCTTTTCCGTACCCAGGGTTCCCTTCCCTCCTCCCAACTTCATTGGTCAAAAGCCTCATATCTCCTTTAAGGCCCAAACCAAATGCCTTCCCTCCGGGAAAGCTTTACATGTTCTCCCATAGTCCAAACTCATTTCTACCTGTTCTTTTCTTTTCTGGAAATGCCCGTGTACCTCTCAAGTAGCCCTTACCAGATCTGTTACCATCAAAATCTCTCTGTGGATATTGCAAGCACCTTTTTAAAAATGCGCCACATCTTGTTTAACTTTGTACTTCATGCCTTTTTCACAGCAGTTGCTTAGTGAACGTTTATTTAATTATACCCATTTGCACTCTGAACTTCATAACACATACTCAGCACCAACAAATCTCAATATTATTTCAGAGAATCATACCATAAGAATTGATTCTCGGAGACCACTGATTTGTCCTTCTAGCTGAAAGCACATAAATATCTCAGTCAATTAAGAGTCTATCACTCTTTAATACTCTTCTAGATAATAATTCGAAATGTTTTAAATACAATATTTACATTTTATACCTATTATCCAGCCACCAAACCAAAACATTTTCATAATCACATAACTGTTTCCTATAAACATAGCAAGCTTACATTTTAATTTCTCTCCCTTTTTGTTTATTCACAATGACTTGTGCTTGTGTAGGCAGTTCCTCCCATGATTCTTTCACATTTTGATGTGTATTAGCACTTCCACTCTTCCATTGTCCTTGAGATGATTTTGTTGTTGTTGTTTTTGTTTTGGCCTAGGAGCAATTATTTGCTGTTCCTCTTACTTTCTAACATGGGCCAGCAAATTCTTTGTAGCTGCCGCTTGTCTACTGCTTTCCCCATAACCTTTGCCAACAGCTTTCTAAAGACTTTGCCTGTAATGCATTCAGAGGCCAGGTGTGCCTGCAACTCCTCCTCCCCTCTTTTAAAGGATATGGGGTCTTTCGAAGGTAACTCTTCACAATGTTTAACAATACTACCAAAATGTGATTTCTGATATCCAACCTTACTTTAGTTTAAGTACATTTTTCCCCTGCTTTCTAATCTTGGAGAATGTGGAGCATAGTGATTTTTCTCTGTATAATTAGAAGAGGGAAACCTTTAAGGTAAGTCTCAAGAAACTCTTTTGGTGTTATTTTTTCTCTTAGACAATATTGCCTTTCATGTGATTTATCCTTTAGAAAAATAGAGTGCATCAAATTTTGTCTCTGCCAATGCCATCCTATTTACTTTATCCTGGCTGCAAAATTAAATTTTGTAAGCTGATAGTTTGTGTCTTAAAAGTTGAGGAAGGACTGAAATATTCAACTTTAAGTTTGGTAACTTGAGGTTGCTAATCTAACTTCCCACAAACACGGTAGTGTGGTCAACTGCCTTTAAGATATGTGCAATCCCCTTCAATAGGGAAATCCAAAAAAGCTTATTAGCTTAGAGGACTTACATGTATTAACAGCACACATGAAGTGTCCAATTAATGCTGTGGTCTCATATTATAAACCAAACAAGCCATAATAAAGAGTTCACTTACCTTAGTCTATAGATTCTGCCCAGACAACCCTAGATACTGTACAGGCCTCATGAAACATGCACATAAGACGGACAGAAAGTCAGAAGAAGAACTCAGAGAAGTCCATGACAAATATTATAGAAGATCTATAACCAGGCCTAGACACCTCCTTATGTGACTTGTGTCTTGAACATGGCATGGCTACAAAACATTCCTTTTAGACCAGTAGACTATTCAGCTAACTCTCTTCCCTTCATCTGGGGGACAAGAACAATTTATTTAGGGCTGGGATTTTTCTCAATAGATTATTTACAATAGAGTGAGAAGAAACTTTGCTGAGAACTCCTATAAATTAACAAAGCAGAAAAACAAATAAAAGTCCTAATGGGCACAGCTTAAGACCTGCTTATAGCTCCTGAGCTCCATTAAAATGAAGCAGTATACATGTTTTATTCACTTGCTGCATCTTGATCACAGCAGCCCTCTGAGGATGAGCTCCTATCATCAATTCACCTTCTCAATAAAGAACACCACCAGTTTGATAGACTTAAGCTCCTGAAAAATACCTGCTTTATCTTCTGCAACTAAGCAAAGGAATGACTCCCTAGCTTATTGTTGCTCTCAAACATCAAACTGCCCACTCACCTCATTTGAATGTCCATCCAAGTGGAAAGCCCTGCCTCACATACTCCACCTAATATACCACCTCACATACTCTGCCTAATTGGCACTTTCGAAGGTACCAACTGAACACTTATTTAGATGGCTAATTTCCTCTAGCTTTTCAAATCACTCAGATATGTAAAAAACTTGAGTATACTTTTATATTTTCATAACCAACCCCAGACATACTGTTCATCATTTCAGAAATATATTAAGACCAGGCGCCGTGGCTCACACCTGTAATCCCAGCACTTTGGGAGGCCAAGGCGGGTGGATCACCTGAGGTCAGGAGTTCAAGATCAGCCTGGCCAACATGGCGAAACCCCGTCTGTACTAAAAAACACAAATATTAGCCAGGC
This sequence comes from Theropithecus gelada, assembly GCF_003255815.1. Classification (NCBI taxonomy): domain Eukaryota; kingdom Metazoa; phylum Chordata; class Mammalia; order Primates; family Cercopithecidae; genus Theropithecus; species Theropithecus gelada. Next base: position 122,703,155 of record NC_037669.1, read on the forward strand.
GAGGTAGCAGGTGCCTGTTACCTGCTACTCAGAAGACTGAGGCAGGGAGAATTGCTTGAACCCGGGAGGAGGAGGTTGCAGTGAGCCAAGATCGTACTACTGCACTCCAGCCTGGGTGACAGAGTAAGACTCCATCTCAAAAAAACAAACCAACCAACCACTAACAGATAAAAATAAAAGTTATCATGATTTCTCCAAAGGTGATAAGGCAAAGGATATCTCAGTGAAGTAATTATTTTCTACTTACTTGCCATATAGCAATTTGTGAGACAGGTCTGGAGGAAACTGTACATATACACATAGGATTTCTTTTTTCCATTTTAGGTACAGCTATTATACACGTTAATAAGAAAAATATTAACTGCTTGAAACAACCTAACACACTGCTGGTGGTATTTTACATTGGTATATATTCGCAGAAGCACAATTTGAATACAGATGTAGATACACACACACACATCCAAAACTGTAAAAATTTGACTCTGTAATTCCACTTCCAGTAATTCATCCTCAAGAAATTAAAAAACTTCCACTCAAAAACGGAGATGTAAAAATGTTCATCGTATTTTATACTAGTAAAAAAAATAGAAACAACTCAAAATACTGATAGGAATGCATTGATAAATTATAGTGCAACTCTAAGATAAAATACTTTGCAACTCTTAAAGAGTATATTTTCAAATAATATCTGACATTGAAAAATGATCATGATTAAAAGTTACATAAAAGCAATAAATATAAAAAAGTACTTAAATATCACAGGATTTTTTTTAAAAAAAGGAAAAAGAAAATATGTGTTTTCTACTACTCATAAAAATTCTAGGTGGATATTCACTCAACCAAATATTAACAATTATAATCACTAAAAAGTAGGTTTATAAGTGATTTACATTTCCTTATTTGTACTTTATATTCTAATTGGTCAATAGCGAATGTGTTTTATTTTATTAATTTTAATCAACTATTATCCCATCTCCCTAACCCTTGACACTGAGACTCCTATACCTGTTTGCATGCAGACTTTGGGAGATCCTGCATGAAATACGCCCAGGAAACTGCTCTCCATTAGTGCTTGTTGTCCTGTTATGTACCACTTCCACGCTCTAAAGGTCCTGGTTTATGTAACAAGTTAATGGTGACCCTATCTAAATAAATTTGTAGGATTATAGACATAAAATTTTGAAGAAAGGTAAAAAAATTTCTCAAATCTATGACTAGTCTTCTTCGATCCAAAGATATACTAAAGATCTATTTTAATTACAGAAGAGGGCTTGACAGAAAGGCCTTATCTCAATTTATATATTTCGTGTCCTTAACCCTAATACAGGAACCAGATATGACTTAAGATGCATGATATAAATATGAACATTTAATTATTGACACACAAAATTTGCATTTTATACACTGGAAGAGTCAGGGTTATCAAAAATAGTTTTCCAATATTTTTAAGCAAAGTAACTTCTTTTACTGTTTGTCACATAAAGACTTTTGCAGAAACTCAACATTTAAAAGTAAAACTGAGCTGCTTAATTTTGCCCCTCAAATACCTTAACGCCAACCTACCCATCCAGCCAAGTGTCCCAAGGCACCCCTAACAAACTCAGAGCTTCAAGAAACATGATATAGAAACACTTTATGGAGGAGGTCAACTTTACTAGTTCCCTAGCTGATTTCTAAAGCCTACTGTTCCTGATAAAACTTACAACCTTAAAACAGTCCTATTCCTGCCTCTACACCTTTCTAACTAGATCCTATTACCTAGCTCCCTTCAAAGTCTGGCTGAGAGACGCAATATGAAAGAACATTACTGAAGAATAGAGTGTACTTCCAAAGTTTAGGTTCTCTCAACTATAGATCAAGTCAGAGCACAAGAAGTTCACATACACAGATGACATTAGCCTACCGTTTCTCTTTGCTGAACAGACACTTCACAACCTTTATACTTCTTTCCCAAAGTTTCATTGTAAAAGAGCATTTGCTTCAATATATTTATTAAAGGAATTGCTATTAAATCAGTGCTTATCATTTATGAGCCTATGCGATTAATCTCCATTACAAATCCATACTAGGAAAAATTCCTCCTGAGGAACTGATTTACTTTCTTCTCTTAGATAATAATAGTAATGTAACTGATCATATCTTCCTTGTCATCTTGGTTGCAAAAATCCTCAGAACTAAATGTGAAGTTCAATGGTAATATATACGTTAAACCTTAGGATGACATACTTAGGTTCTGCTTCTCCATAATGCCAATTTTCTATTTATATTTACAATTTATTTTTTCATTATAGGTATTCTCATTGTAAATGTCTTAAATTTTCTAACAGAACACTGTTCATGATCTATTAGCTAGCACTATAATTATGTGAGTCAAAATCTGTAAATCTAGCTAATAATATGATCAAGGTAATATTATTCCATCATGTCCACAATAATATTATTAGGTGTTGTTGGACAGCTTTTGAAAATATCAAGCTCCCATGAAGTTAACCAAAAATGGTTCTATCACAAAATATGCACATTATCTCAGTTGCATGAAATTAGTAATTAGTCTAGGATTGGAAACCTCCAACTGGGGCTTTCTTACTAGCTTCTGACATTTTGAGATTCAACTCCCTCTCACTTATTGTTCTATCCTTTCAATCTGTAGATTGTCTTCCTCTTTAATCATAAGTCTAATCTAAAAACAATCATTTAGGCTTACTGTGTGCCAGTTACGATTCTAAGTATCTTACATGCAACACGTCACTCAATTCTCACAATCAGTGTTATCCAGTTTTAAAGATGAGAATACTATGGTGAAGTGAAGTTAAATACCTTATCGAGGTCACACAGCCTTAAGTGGCAAAGTCACAATGTGAACCCAGGGAGTCTAGTTCCAGGGTCCATACTCTTAACTGCTGTTGTATATTACTTCTCTTGATTAGAATATGAAATAATAAGCTTGAATTCTATTCTTAGGGCTTAAGCAAAATATTAATAAAAAAGCTCCACTAGCAGGACTTACTCTATTTTGAAAAGACAATACTGGCCGAAGTTTTGAAAATAATTTTAATGGCTTCCCAAATAGGGCAGCATGTCATTTTCTTGAGCTGTCTTAAGTGTGAGGCTGCCATAAGATAAGAATGGGGAAGACATTCTAAAGGTTCCTTCTTGCTCTGTCACTGTAAATTTTTCACTTTTGGATGAAAAGAGTTTTATGCAAATAATGGGCAATTCTCAAGTCTCTGTATCTTTAATTCCAGTCCTATGTAATTGTTGCAAACAAGCAAATATGGTTACTATAGCAGATTATAAAATATTATTACTATTCATATGCCATTCTTGTGCAGGAGGCTATAGTAACAATAAAAAGAATAAAATGGAGAAGGGACAGTCTCAAGAGATAAAATTCTTTTGAACATATTTTCTGCAACTGGGGAAAATACACCAGCACCCAAAGGAATATGGGAAACTTTACACTACATTTAAGCACAAGCACATTTTCTACTTCTTAATTTAAAAAAGTAAAGGACAGCATTAAAATGCGCATACAAATAAACAAGCTATTTATTTACTTCTACTAATTAACATCTCTTGAGATCTCCAGGGTCTCTTATCATCTCTGGGACCTCTCTCAAAGGATGTTCTCTCTGGCAGGAGAAACAGCGATTCAAAAACTTGCTAAGTCCGGAGGGAAAAATGTCAGAGAAGAAAAGACACCCTAAAAACAAACATGTTAATTAAAAACAGGAGAAAAACATCAGCATCTTCCACCTCTACCCACTATTCCTGGGAGGACAGGAGAAATCGTCTTTCTGCTTAAAAGTTTTAAACAGCCAAATTAGTATTAATCCCCCAGAAAGAGTCAACATTTGCTCCACACAGTCATTACCTTCAAGAAAGACAACTCATAAAATGAAAGCAAAAGAGTAGGAGTAGAAATTTCCAATTGCTCAAATTTAAAATATATATATATATAGTGAAAGATATCCCCAAAAGAAAGTCTGAAAATTATCTTCGTTTTTTTGTTTTGTTTTCATTTGTTTTTTTCAGTAGTCTCAATCAAAAAGTAATAACCTAAGAGAAATGAGAGGCATCCAAAAACGAATGGTCAAGGATGGCGGAAGAAGACCAGGCAGCAACAGTAGGGGAGGTTGCGGGAGGCAGTGATTTGATTACTCACCAAAACACAGTCTAACTAGAAATATGATTATTCCTGGTTGAAAATTGAAAATGTGGGGAAGAATAAAAGAATAGAAAAGGAAAGGGAAGAATCAATGAAGAAGAGTAGGGAAAAAAAAAAAGCCAAAAGAAAATTAAAGGTGAACAAATTAAGTCCCAAAAACACATTTTATGATAAAATTCTTGATTTCTCCTTAATTTTTCTTATAAAATATATTTATATTTAAAATTCAGAAGCAATATTACAAGTTTAATATAATATTAAAGGCATAGTCTTAGGAGGCAGACAACCATGAGATCAAGTCCAGCCTCTATCACTGATTAACTGTATGGCCTTAACAAGTTACTTAATAGTGCTGAACCTTGGTTTTCCCATATAAAATGTTTATAATAACAGTAATCAAATGATTACTATTTATCTATAAATTTATTTTAATATACATATTTATAACAGAAGTATAATAGTTAAGTTTTCTATAATTTTATCTGCATAAAATAATTTTTCCTATTATCATATCAACATAGTTTCCATATTGCTAAGACTTCACGAGGACAGCTTGGACAACTTTCAGTGCCTACAAAAATTCTATCAAGTGGATGTACCTTGTCTTACATATTCATGCAATTAGTTTTCCCCATGTTTTTGATTATTCCTTTAGGTGAGAAGAGCTTCCCTTAAAAAGAGTGCTGACTCACAAAGAGGCATGAATGCTGCTCTTCTCTTTTAAACACAAGGAAAAAAAATGTCAAAATCTAGTTCTGCTCTTCCTAATCAAGGTTGTCTGATTAAGCCAGGGTTACTATTTACCACGATCTATAATCAATGTTCTAGTTTATGTCATTTTGTAATCTTTACAGAGGCTCCCATGCTCTTCAAAAATTATCCTGAGTGAATTCCAGATTCTAGATCAATAGTTACTTTATGAACTTTCTCAGCACTCTCATCTTGCTTCACAGATAAACATACTTGCACATACACCATAAGGATGGAATTTCTCTAGAGAACTATTTTCAGCCCCTATCTGCAATCACTTGCCTGTCCAATCAATATGAAGTGAAAAATTGCAGCCCAGTGTATTCAGCCAAAATTCAACTGTAAGATGTTTATCCATGGCAGCTTGTATATTATTTAATCTAGACCTTTATGACAACTTTTTCTATTATGGTATATGATGAATGCAATCAATCAGCAAATATACACAAATCGATCATCTAACCACTCTGAATTGTCTAAAAACTTGGTTGAAGTGCATAGACAAGTAAGAGCTATAATCAATGAAACTGGTAATGCTGGAGGGAAATCAGACTTCGATGCTTTAAGTATGCAAGTGTGAAACATGACTTCCTATCTATTTTTTACTGTCCCTGTAGGCCTGCCATACTAACTTTAAGTCAAAAGTTCACTTGCTATTTTTTAAAGAAGCTGTCGTTTTTCATATTAATATCTGCTACTTTATATTACTAGCATTCATCTACAAAGATTACATCTACCTTCTGTCGTATATAAATCTCATACTAATAACTTCTTGAGTAAATAGCATTGGGAGTGTATTACTGTGGGTTTAACCACAAACTTTTGAAAGGTCGTGATATGAAAGATAGAACTCAAAAGACAAACATAAAACAATGTTCAAGATTTATAAAACTGTTGTTCCCATCTGGATTTTGCCTTTTATTCAAGATACTCAGTAGGTGGAATACAGTCCCATTTTATAGATGAAAGATGAGTAAAATATAAAATGTAGTGAAGCATGTATTTTAGGGCCTGATTAAATAATAAACCAAAGTACTTTACAATAGAGAAAACCGATATAAAACAAAAAATATACAATTCGTTTTTGTAGATATCATGAATGGAAAACATAAGTCAGCGTCCTATATACTCTTAATGACACAAAGGTCCAACATTCTGGAAAAAACAAGGCATAGTGGAAAATATCCAGAATTTGGAATCAGAAGATCTTAAGCTTGTATGTGGACTCCATAAATAACCATGTGGCTTGATGAAGTTCAAAGTTATCCTTACTTCTCTGATGGTTCCTGATCAGTAAAATGGGATTGTATTTCTCTACCTCACTGAGTTTTGTGATAATTAAATAATGTTTATGAAAGCACTTGGTAAATCATAAAGCAATATATGGATTCTAATTATAAATTATATTTCTTTGACTGTCTCCAAATGCCATCAGCATTTCTACTTTAGAAATCAATTTTTCCTACATCTCTTTACAGTCCAGCTCTGAACGGATGGCTCACAAAGGTCACACAATTTTCCTTTGTTCCCCAACTTTTAAGATGTAGCTGTAAATTAAGGGAGACCACAGTTTCATTCATGTAGGTGCTTTCTATAGATTTGTAGTTTAAATTGTAGATTCTGAATTTGTTTCCTCAACAAACATTTTCAGAGGCACTGAGCACAGAGAGATAATCAAGACAAAAATTCTCCACCTTCAAGGTGTTTCACCATCTGATAAAGGCAATATCTAAATTGTCAGGCATTTATCAACAAATCTGATAATTAATGCATATGCAAGCAAGTACTAGTTTGAAAAGAAAGCATTAAATTTTTCCTAGGGGGGTCAGAGAAATCTTCACAAAGAAAAGGGCCCTTGAAGAATGAGTCCCTATAATCCCCATTCACAATGGCCTTGCCACACTTTCAGAACATTTAATAATTAGCAATAATTATATTATATGAATTTATATAATCTCATCCCTCATTAAGGTCAAAGGCCTTTAAGCTTAAGTCTCCTTAAAACATACATAGTCACTTGCATCTAGGACTACCAGAAAAGAAGTAAATAGATGTTTGTACACAGTTAAACTGGGCTGCAGAACTAGACCCAGCCAGTCTTAACTTTCTAACCTGCAGGTCATATGACCTTGGACAATTCATGTTACCTCACGGAAGCTGAGTTTTCATATCAGGAAAATGGGGGAGTAATTGTGAGGTGCCTGGTATACCATAGATGCTGGTTAAATGTGTGTCCCTTTCCCCCAAAGCTACCTGAGTTTTCCTCTCCAATAGCGCTTACCTCCATACACTTAACTGTTTGACTCCTTCCTCAAATGTAAGCTCTCTGCAGACAGGGCATGCTTCTTATTCATCTTCACAGTCTAGTACCTGGGGTGATGCCTGCTATTACATGATTAATATATCACTGACACTTAAATAGGTGCAGAGCAGCCATTTCCAAAAGAAACAGATGATTTCAGGGAGAATATGCAAAGCAATATAGCAATATTAAATTCAGCTATTTATTCCATATGTATTTATTAGCAACTACTACAACATGCTAGGTACTAAATGCTGCAGATGCAGCAGTGAACAAAATGGACAAAACGTCCTGCCTTCATGAAGCTTACATCCTAATGCAGGAAATGGACAATAAATAAATAAATCAGCAAAATATACACTAGTGAGATCACTGTAAGTGTTGTAGAAAAACTGACTAGAGAAGGGGGAAGGGAGGGCCACGATCTTGGAGAATTAAAAGCTTTACTGATAAAGTGAGAACTGAGCATAGACCTAAACAAGGTAAGAGAGTGGTCCATATATCTGTCTAGGGGAAAAGCATTCTAAGGAGGAAGGAAAAGCAAACTCCAGAGCTCTGAGTCAGGAGAACGCCTTGTGAGGAGCTGAATGTAACTTCAGTAGGCTGAACCTGCCAGAGTGATCAGAGAGGAGTTCAGAGAGATCAGCTGGGGATAGGATGGGGACTTGACCAAATAGGGCCTGCGGGCCATGGTGAAGACACTGGTTTTTACTCTGAGTGAAGTGGCAGCCGATACAGGGTTTTGAAAAGAGGACTGACATAATCTGACTCACACTTTAACAGAACCGCTTTGGAGCCAGGGTAGGGAAAAGGTACAGGAGAAACCAGGGGAGCCAGTGAGGGAACCATACCAATGACTCCAGGTAAGAAATAAAGATGGCCTGGAACAGGGTGACTACAGTAAAGCTGCCAAGTAGTGTCAAAGTCTGGATACATTTTTAAGGGAGAGCTCATGGGTTTGGAATGAAGCGTTACATCACACACTCCACAATTCACCTAACAAAGGTATATGTTTCATTTTATAATATCTGAAAGATTCTTTCTTTACACACACACACACACACACACACACGTTTTCCCGGGATCTAAAATATACAAATTTTTAAAATTTGATAAGCCAGTTCCCATAGCAACCAAAAATCAGTATTTTGAAAGACATAAGAAGGATATTCTGGCTGGAAACAATAGTTTCTGACCACTGAGAAAAATAAAACCAAAACGAAAGCATAGTAACCCAAGATGGCATTATTTTAAAGGCCCCAAGTTTCTTCTCCTTCAGAGTATTAATGCTAACTTATGCACGCTGTCCAGCTGCTAAGGAAGTGTTAAATTCTAAGAAGAGCACAGAGCACAGAGGGGTGCCACCAGGGAAGCCTCCACGCAGTGCCTGTGATTGCCCAGCTGGGCCTTAGGTCTTCACAAGGGTGAGTCAAGAATGCAATTGTCCCAGGCATTGCCCATGCTCTTTTGGGCAATCCCATTTCCTAACACAGTGCAGTGCATATTCACAGCACCCTTTCATGTCTTTCAGAATTCAAACACACATCAGTAGAGCTAAATTTCCATACTTTCACTTCACATAGTTGAAAAAAAAAATCTTCACATAAGAATCAAGTCTCCCCTGATTTTGCTCAGGAAGAACTCTCTTAAGGAACGTTCTCAAATGAACTACCTTCCAGGAATTACCAGTAATTGTGCATGCCAGCCCCTCCTGCTCTTTACCAAACTTGTTCCTTCTTCCAGCCAACTCCTTTCTCTGTTCCCTTCTGTATGACTCCAAAAAGAATATTAGAAACTCTAAAAAACTGTAATATTCATAAACTAGCAATAAAAATGAAATAGACTACATTGGTTCTGAGGCTGCTGAAAAAGCAGCATCCACAATTTAACAGGTATGCTTTGACCAGTCACAACCGGATACTTCTGAGTTTTTAACTGTTAAGACTACAATTTGCCTAATTAACTAGATTTTTTAAAGCATTTATCAAAGAGAAAGTTAGAGTTAAATCTAAGTTAGAGTTAAATCTATTTTTTGAAACACTGTCTTCTAAAATTCCTTGACACAAATTCATGAAATTCTTCTTTCTAGTACAATTCCGTTTTTAACTCTCTTCATTGGCTTTCCAGCTCCTGTCTGCTGCTTTATGCTCTCTAAAATTTCTCTTTAAAAATTGTTAATCTTCATCAGTTCACGGTGATCCCCCTCAAATGAATTACCAATTCCATGAATTACCAATAATCGTGCATGCCAGCACCTCCTGTTCTTTACCAAACTGGTTTCTTCTTCCAGCCAACTCCTTTATCTGTTCCCATTTCCACCACTGCGATCTCATCAACTGGTAGCATTTCAACATATCTCCTTGATTCTAGTTTCTCTCTTGCTTTCCCTGAGCCCCAATCCATGCTACTTATGGTCCTCAGAGTGATTTGTTTCATATCTTTCTTTCTATCTCTGCATTCTAAGAACAACACCCTACAACAAGGGAATCCTTCTGCCCACTTCTGGCCTTAAGGAGAACAAGACAGAATATCGAATTCATTGATGCCCAGTATCATTTAGCCAGATAAAGGGACAGCACCCCCCATATTCCAACCCCCTCAAACTTATTTTAGGTCCTAGAAAGTACCAGGCTCTTTCATAACCCCAAAGTCTTCACCCATGCTGTTTCCTCTCCTTGGAGAACTCTTCTCCCCTGTCCCCTGCACATGGCCAATCTCAATCTACCTTCCAGTTCTCAGCTTTGTCATCACTTTTGCCCCAAAGAAGATGCTCTGGCCTCACTGGACAAAGTTGTAGACCTTTATTCTCCCTTTCTGAGAATGGTTGCTTTTTTTAAATTGCTAGTCTCTCTCTCTGTCATGCAAGCTCTTTTTGACAGGTGCCCTACCTGTCCTGACCCCACTATAATTCCAGCTTCAGCCAGTGGCATATTGTCTCTTACATAGTAGCTGCTCAAAGCATATTTCTGAAAAGTGAATGAATGAAACTAAAACAAATTTTCTATTATCTGGCTTCATAATCCTTCCAAAGTATTATTCTGCCTTTGAAAGAGAAAGCATCCAAATGAAAGTTGTTGCCAGAAGTGGCACAGAGAATAGCTTGGTCAGCATGACTGCAGAGTAACAGCTAGCCTGTAGGGGGTTTCCCTTCCTCAGAAGGGTCCCTGAACTGTGGTCTGACCTGCTGTAGAAGTGGACTGACATGACTTCATATACTTCATGTCAACACCATGTTTTGTCTCTCACCCAGAGATCCTACTGACTTTAACACAGACCAATACACTTCTGAGAGGATCTCAGGCACAAAGAAACAGGGTTCCTCTCCTACCTTCATTTCAAGGTCAGCCAGAACAAAAGGATGGAACAGTAATGGCCACCTTTCTCTATATACAGCCTCAGAGTATAGTTCCTGGAGAGTTTATTCAGCTCATGGTCCACTGTCAGACAGGATATACTGAGGAAATGCAATGCATACATGAAGGGTTCTTTTAATTCATTGCCTGGTTCCCTTCCTTGTGCTGGTTGTTTCCTCACTTACATAAAATACTTCAGATTCACTCATACTTTATAACCACCAATTGTCAGACCACTGTATCAGAATCCTGGACCCATCCTACCAAGGTGACCAGCAAACTCTCCTAACAAAAAAAGAAAAGATACATGTTATCTCTTGCTTGGTTTTCCCTTCCTTCAACATTCAATACAGCTCACTTTCCAAATTCTGACTTGGATTTTACGACATGCCTCATAGTTGTCCTCCTCTAACCCTTTGACAACACTTACTCTATATTCTTTGCTGTTTCTTTATTTGGCCAAATTTACCCTAATCATTTAAATAATACAGTAAAGTTAAGCTAAATCTGTTTAACTTTTACTACAGGCCAGACCTATAACACGTACTTTAAGATATTAACTCATTTGGTTCACAACTAGCCTATAACTAAAATATGTGTCATCTCCATGTTACAGATGAGGAAACTGAAGGACAGAGAGAATCGATAGCACGCCCTAATAAGAGGTATAACTAGGATTTAAATCCAGACAGCAGAGCCCATTGCTTCACTACTATTCTATACCGAGTCTTAAAATGATGGTGGTCCTCAAGGGTCCCTCTGAATCCACAGGTATTACCTGGGTGATCTTACTCCCTTCTTTGGTTTTCATACTTGTATATCCAGACACCTCCCAAATCTACTGTTCTAGTCACTGCTTTCGTAAAGTTCTATGTATCCATCTGAACACATCCAGAATAAATTCATCATCTTTGAAATATCCTTCTTCTCTTTGGAGACTTCTTCATTAGCAGAAGACATCACCATACACCCAGTAACCTAACCCAGAGATAATGAAGTCATGTTTCCCCACCCACTCTCTTACCTCCCACATCCAACAATCAGCAAGTTCATCAGATTGACTTCTTTCTCTTTAATACTTTAGTTCAGATCCTGATCATGTCTCATTACAACTGAGGGCCTCTTCACATAGCTACCAGACTGATTTCTCTGAACCACTCTTCATGGATCCTCTGACAGTATTTCCAATGAATGACTCATCTTTCCTTAAGGATAAAACCCCAATTCCTCAGCATGACACATGATGCCTCCTTGATAGGCCCTGAATACTTGTTTGTCAAGCCTTTTTCCACTTCCTACCCTAATCTCCATGACACTAAACACAGCATGCTCATTGTCTAACCCCTGAACCTTTGTACATGCAGCTCCTCTACCTGAAACATACTGCATCACCCCCCTTGCCTTAGCCACCCACCTGTTTTCTTAGCTCACTTTCTCTCTATATGTCCACTTTGGAATCTCTACAGCCAGATAGCCTTTCTTACTTCCCATGTGCTCCTATAGCCCCTAAATCTCACTTCTTTCTTTGTACCCACCATGCTGAATTGTAGTTAACTGTTTATATTTTTTTAGATCAATTGAATTGATTGGACTTTTTTTGATTACAGAGGGCACATCTTACACGTCTTTGCATTAAATAACTATCTAACACAAGACCCACACAAAAAAGGTGCCCAATAAATCTTTGTCAAATGACATAGCAAATAAAAACAAAGCTTTGGAAGTTGGCCCTCCCTTTCCCCTGAATTAAGTAGGCTGACGAATACAAAGCTAACTGCATTTCAAGTGAAAGAAACAGATGGCTTTAAATCACATCAGTTCCAGCCAGGGAATATCGAGTATAGGTACACTTTTCCTTTCAAAACACCCTTAAAATTTTCCGCTCATCATTGATTCTTTCTCCTTTAAAAAATCAAGTTTTCTTTAAAATGTATAGAGAATAATAATGAGAGTTACATGGCATAAAAATAGCCAAAGTACAGTAGTGCCTCATTGATGTAGCATCAATAAGAAATGAACTGATTCACATAAAATAATCTTCTTGATTAATATGTATTTTTCCTTAAAGTAGCAGATAAATGTGTGTGCATGTTGTTATACTTACTGGAAGAGAATCAGTCTCGAGTGTATTATTTAATTCTCTACCTTGATAATCAAATTATCTTTTTAAATGTGCACACAGATTGTAACTGAAGGTAATTTTTTAAAAGCAAGCCATGGCCCTATTTTGCCAAAACATAAACATATACATTTATATTTACATTTGTATTTATATTATGTAGCTCTTCTAAAATGTTAACAGTTAATATCTCTGGTTGTAAAATTATGACATATTTTTTGTTATTTTATCTTACCTATATTCTCTAATCATTCTATAACAAAATGTATAAATTGCTATAAAAATGTTTTTAAAATTAAGACTATATTCATTTTAATATTTTATTGACAAGATAAATCTCCCATGATGAACCTCCATATGTATTGTATTGACACAGTTAGAAACTATAGAGTGTATAATATGTCTTTAGTGAACCAATCCAGAATATTATGTTTTCAGATTTCCTGGGAATATATTCTCTAAGCTCCTCTATCAGTTTACAGCCATATCTTCTTTTTCGTTATCAATTTCTACTTCTAGAAGCCCTCTTTTCCTTTTTTCAAATATTGTATTTGTAAATTTGCTGGATTCATTTTGTAAAATAGAGTGATCCTTTCTTGGGATCTTGAAGTGTAATGTTAAGCATTTGTAGAATACAGACACTGTGACATCTGTTTTCTATTTTTATTTATTTTTATTTTTATTTATTTTTATTTTTATTTATTTTTATTTTTATTTAGTTACGAGTATATTTGGACTTTGGAATACGGTTCAGCTCCTAGCTTCACAATAATGAACGCTGTGAATTTGAACAAGTGATTCAATTTTTATGAGCCTCGGTTTTCTCCTCTAAAAATAAGGAGAGCAAAAACCATTGCAGAGGGTTGTAATGATTAAATGAGATAATGAGGACAGTACTCAGAATTAAAAAAACATAGCAAGTACCCAATAGGTGATAGCTGCTGTTACTTATGTTGTTATTATGGTTTACTTATTGCTTCTCAGTTATTTCTCAGACACAGTCATCCCTTGGCATTCCAGGGAACTGGTTCCATGATACCAAAATCTGCAAATGTTTAAGTCCCCTATATAAAATGGTGCAATATTTGTAAACAACATAGGCACATCCTCTTGTATACTCTAAATCATCTTTAGATTACTTACAATACCTAAAAGAATGTAAATGCTATGTAAATAGTTGTTATTCTGTAGTTTTTAAATTTTATTATTATTTTTCTTTGGGTTTCCTTTCTGATTATTTCTCATCTGTGGTTGGCTGTATTCACAGGATGTGGAGTCCACAGAAAAAAAGAGCCAACTGTATAAAGGTTGTCAGATAACTGAGTTCTAGGTAAGCAAAGTATATATGTAAGCAACTGGTTACAGAAGAGTCACCTAAAAAGCCAAGTCAGGATAATCTTACCCTTAGGAGTAGAAAAACCAGATGACAGCTCAAATAATACCCAGTAAATTATCTGAGAAAATAATTTTGAGTGGATGCTATGTATACAAGGAGAAACTTGAAGTAAGACGACAACTCTGAACCACTAACTATAAATCTGAAGAAGCCATGCTTACGATCTACTTGTTTTGAATATGCTTATGTCAGTTAATTCGGAGCGAGGTTACAAGATTGGAAACTATGTGGTAAAAAGAGGTGGTCTTATCTGATCAAAAATCTTTAAACATACGAAATTTTTTATCTTTTATTTCACCATCACTGGAATACTAACTAATAGTGGCCCAGATGGAAGTATACAATGAAACATTTTACTGAAATACAAATGAACCACAGTGGTTCTTATGGGAAATAAAGCTTAGTTGCACTGGTGGCTCAAAAGAGGTCTTACAAAGTTGTCTTCAAGTGGCGTTTGTCAATAACACATTACAGGTTAACAACTTTTTTCAAAGTATTTTTTTCTAAGAAAAAAGTAATAGATGTTCATTACAGAAAAGTTAGCAAAAACAGAACTGTAGATGAGAGAATAAAAATTATACATAACTCACCACCAGGAGATAAACACTACTAAGATATTTTGATACATTTCCTTCCTTTTGTGCTCATTGTCTTTATATTTATACACTTATATGTAAAATCATGCTGCTATAGGCATTTGTATTCTGCCTCTTTTTTGACTTATTATAAACATTTTATAGGGCATTAAAATTCTTTGTAAGCATCATTTTTAAAAGCTGCATAAATGTTCCATTGTAAGGCTATACCATAATTTACCTAGATGTTTCCTCATTCTTGAACATATAGGCTATGTCCAAATTTTGTTGTTGTTGTTGCTCACACACAGAAATTTTAAAGATGTTTTTCAAAAGAAAACAAGTTTATTTCGTAGGCAAATGACGTACTCAATGAAACAGACAGTGATGATACGATGGTGCAGTGGATTCACTGCTAGCCTCAGGTTCAATCACAACAGGCATTTATCTTTCCTTCAAGGAATAATTCATTTTAATTCAGGCTTTCCATTCCTAGCTGCTTCCTCACAAATGTGTTTTCCATCTCACACAATTGCAAAGACTGAGCCATAAAGCTCACTTTTTTGACAGGTGGCATTTAATTTGTCTGCAGGTCAAAAGCCCTAATATCTCTTGTTGCCAGACTGAACAGAGGCAGGGAGCCTCACTTACAGTCCTCCTCATGTGTAGCCCTTCTCCTTTGTGCGAACACTTACCTCTTCTTCCAGTTCAGTTATTGGCCAGTCTGTCAAAATGCAAAGATGCCTTCCTGAGTTTCTGGGGTTCTTAGAATTAACTTTTATTCCCAGTCCCTCAGGTCTCTTGAAGTATCTGTCTCCATAGGGACCAAAACTCCCTATCAAAGGACTCCACCCCACCATAAGAAGGGCTCTATTTCCTTCAGAACATGCCTCTTTCTCTACACTAGAAAGTCATGAGAGAAAAATAAATGTTCCACCTATGTCATTAGGTGAAGAGCTTAAACTTTGAGATAATTGAAGTAGTAACAGCAAGAAGCAAAGCCTTGGCGAGGCTATTAATAATGCAACATGTGATCATGCAGATTTCACATACAAAAGAGAATATTATAAGCATATTTAATATGAAATACAAAAACTAAAGCAGAGTAAGCTAGGCACTTCAGTTGACTTTTCTTGGAACCTAATAATTTATCAATCTAAATATATAGAGAGCTATCACAAATGCAATCTAAAGTAAAAGTGTAACAGCTTATTAGGGTCAAAATAGGGACTTCAAAAGAAAAGTGGAATAAAATTTATTGAAAAAATAAAATAGGAAAGTTTGTGAAGCAGAAGAGAGTGAAAGACTTCATTCTCCAGCAGACTAATCATAATCAGACCATTTTACACTTCAGAAGACTAGCACACTCTCCGGAGGTAGACATCATAAGAAGTAACAAAGAGTGGGACCAATAAAGACTTATTTATTCCCACTGCAAATAAAATGCAATTGGATTAAATAAATGTCTACATTATAGCAAATGGTATTTTTTGCTTTATTTCTATCACTAAATAATAACATTTCAATGTCAGAGGCAGAGTAGAGTTGCACAGTCTTTGTTGTTCAGATAAAATAAATGAAATAATATAGACAGTCCTTGTAATGTTGCCTGGCATAGAGATCCAATAGATGTCAACTGGCTCTGTTTCTTTTACACAGAAGCTTATACAGGGCTTTTATACAGGGCTTAATAGAATGACAACAGAACTTGTTTTTATGCATTACACTTAATGAATCATCTAATTTTTATTTTCTGATCATTAAAATAGGAACTTTTTTCTTTTTATTGACCTAAGGGGGATAAGTACAGATTCTCTTTTTTTTTTTTTTTTCAAAGATGGAGTTTTGCTCTTGTTGCCCAGGCTGGAGTACAATGGCACAATCTTGGCTCACTGCAACCTCTGCCTCCCAGATTCAAGCGATTCTCCTACCTCAGCCTCCCGAGTAGCTGGGATTACAGGCGTGTGTCACCATGCCCAGATAATTTTTTGTATTTTTAGTAGAGAGAGAGTTTCTCCATGTTGGTCAGGCTGGTCTCAAATCCTGACCTCAGGTGATCTGCCACCCCTTGGCCTCCCAAAGTGCTGGGATTACAGGCATGAGCCACCGTGCCCAGCCAAAGCCACATTTTTAAAGGCAAAGTAGAGTCTTTAAATTGAACATACATTGTGGGCAAAACCCATAAGACGCATTTCCAGAAACTAACAACCACAGAAATATATTTCACCTCATGCTGCATGTTTATAAGTGTATAGAAAACACATGATTTTAAAAAGGGTAAGTGAATGCATACTTCCAATTATTACTGTTTTTGTATAATCTGCATCCTATCATCACTGTCCCATCCCAAGATTAAAAGTAGATCATTTACCCTCTCCCCATAACAATTTCTAGTGCCATCATCTTGGATCTTTCTGGTTTTCAATACACTGTGATGGTATAAACCTTCAGATCAATTTGATGTTAGTTTTTACTTCTTTCTTTCTCTGTTTTCTCATAGCAAATCAAATATTTTCTTTCTTCTTCCGGTAAGCAAATGATAGAGTGTCATTATTATCAACCAGAAATAGTCTTCAAAGAAAAAAATATTCTTTAATCACCTCTTACCAGGAAGGGCTTAACCAAAACTGGAGCAAAACAAAAGACTGTTACATGGGGTTGACACTCCTCTACATTTAAGTGATCAGTGTTAATAATTGTATATAACAAGTAGTATTGGAAACACACTGTAAGTAAGGCTAGTTAATCCTTGAAGACATGTATTTTAGAACCAAAACAATGTCATGAAACATATACCAAAGTTTTAACAGACAAATGAGAACACAGAGTCCAGAGGGTGTGCTGTAGTCTCATTAGCTAACGTGTAGCACAGCCAGAATAAGAACTTCTAATGCTTATAATTAATTTAAGTTTGGGGTAGATGGTTTTTTAATGGGATGGGGGGCAGTATGAGGAGTGGAGAAACAAACTGAAGGTAGATTCTCAGTGATGAATTTTAATTCTTTTCCCTCAATTAAATTAGAATCTAGCTAAAGAAATAATGTGGGCAATGAAATAAAAGTTGACAGAAAACGTTGAAAGGGACTTTAAGAGATCCTAGGATTTAGATGAGGGAAAACAAGAAGAGAGCTTTCTGATGGGATTGAAATTGGGCAATGCAACAACCTATCTTCAGGCATACTTAGCCACTACAAGGAATTCCTTAGTTGTTCAAAGAACCAAAAAATATTTAGAGCATTTACAACCATCACTAGGTCATTAGAGTAGACTATGAACTCTCTGGTCCTTAAATTTTAATGGGTCTGAGCCCTTTAAATGTGGCACTGAGAGCAACTTTAGATGCAAAACAATTAAAATGTTAATGGGATTTCTACTGTAAATAGATTTATGAAGGGCAGGGGGAATGCTGACTGTGTTGCTTACTGGCTCAGACTTGTGACTGTTAGTTAAAGTCAAGCAAGATTTGCTTTACAAAAGATGTAAGGCATACCTTTCAATGGCTAATGCCTATGATATTTCTTACAGCAAAATTCATTTCAGTATTGCATATAACATGCCTAAAGCCCAATACAAATATTATTATGTTATCACATAATTGGTCAATGTGTATTGCTGGGTCTTGAGTTTTCCACTTGTTTTATTTTACATGTAGTATTCCAGTACATTTAAAGGAAACCCATATTCATTTTTGCTCATCTCCATACATAGAGGGTTCAAAAGTTCAAAAGATAAGAAGTAGTTCTCAACATGAGTAAACCATGAAATGCATTGAAAAATGAATTTTTGATGTGAAGATACATTCCCAGTATATTCATGCTGAGAATTTTTTTTCTTATCTTTTGGACTTTGTAAGCTGGGATAGCAAAGTTTATTTAAACTTCATAATAAATAAAGCAGCAATATAATTTGACTGTTATTTTATTATCATGCTCTTTTCTCCAGTTTATTGAGGTATGATTGACAAATAAAACTGCACAAACTTAAAGTGTATAACGTGATGATCTGATATGCATCTATACTGTATTGTCAAATGATTACCACAATCAGGTTAGTTGGCACATCTATCAACTCACCTAGTTACCTCCCTTCCCCCATGGTGAGAACATTTAAAATCTCTCTTAGCAAATTTCAAGTACACAATACGGTATTGTTAACCACAGACTATGCCGTATATTAGATCCCCACATATACTTTTGTTTATAACAAAAGCCTTCACAGCATTACAAAAAGCTGCAGGTTCTGCAACTTAATATTAGTACTTTGCACTTCAGAAAGGAAAAACTATTCAAAATTCAGTTACTTTCTCTTGCTTGGCATCCACTACACTCACTCATGAAAATAGTATTCATAATAATTCAGAGAAACAAAACCTCAAGTCTCCTGGGATTGCTGCTTCTCTCAAGAGTAAAACTCACTAAAGCTCAGAATTACTGTCAATTCTTAATTAACCATATCAGTGAGGAGGAACATTAAACACCACTGAAAACTGTCCACTGAAGAATGACAGAAAACATTTTCCAGATCATCAGTTGACAAGCCACATAATTTATATACTACAAGGAGTTGATTTAACAGAGTCGGCTGGAAGTGCCTTTACTAATTCCAAACACGTCCTCACCGTTATCACGTGATTATTACAAATAGATTTTTTAAAAGAAACTATAGATCTCCAAATACCTATGTCAAACAAAAATATCAGTTAAGATTGCTGAAACAGACAGACATGTAATTAATCCTATCTGAGGGACCTGGAAGTATTTGTGGAATAGGTAACTTTTGTTCTGACCCTTACAGATTGGCCTGGAAGAGACCGAGAAGGCAGGGAGTTTGCTGAGAGGAAAGGCACTGTGGCAGAACAATGTGGAGGGCATTTGGGGACCACAGGGTATCCTGGAGAGGACAGACCTGCAAATGCATGGAGTCAATGACAGTGACACAAGTTGCCACAGTGTATATCGGCCCCAGGAGACACTGCCGTTCCAACAGCCTCCAAGACCTGGCAGGCTCTGCTCTCTTCCTATAATGAATGCACTTCTGACCCCAATCCTACCTTGCCTACAAACGCCACCACTTCCAGAAAGCTTCCCATGATTTCCTCTCAGGAATTTATTTTCTCCTTTCTTAATTAAAGTACATAATACTTGCTTATAAACTCCCTGGGGGTAGAGACTCTATCTTACCTCTACAGAAGAACCTAGAATAATGCCTTGATGATTGTGATTTGATCCTGAATTGTGCCCCATCTGTAGTTAATTCTGCTGGAGTAGCAGGAATTTCTTTCTACTGTCATTTCTGGCCATGGTAATAATGAGTTCAGAATGATGGCAGATACAGAGTAAATGTTTAGCCAGGCATAAACACAGCCTGTCAACATAAGAGCACTCTATAGGAGTTTCCATTTCTTGTCATTATGACCAAAAGCGATGGCTGTGACAGTGAAGTTCTCAACTAGAATGTCCTTCCAATGATGTTCTATTTATGTAGCTCTAAGTCAATCATTTTTTTAGTAGTGACACTTTGAATTACACAAGTTTCTACTTTATTTAATTTCCCTGAGGCCTTTCATAGCATATACCACTCTTTCTTTCCTTCCTCTCAGGTAGTTTCTTAACCTCCTCCTTAGACCCTTTTTCATCTGTCTTCTGTTCGTATATTAAAACATCCAGGTTTCCTTCCTCAATAATCTTTTTCCCTCACTTTTTTATATATACTTGTTTCCTACCACTTCAACAGCCAAATATAGCTCTAGCCCAGACCACTTTCCTGAGCCTCAGGCCCCTTTAGGGGATTTCTCTAGAACGTCTCCAACTGAGATCCCACAGACACAGAAATGCCCACATAGTCACTGCTGAATTCATCATCTTCTCCCCTAAGGTTCCTTTCTCTTGTGTTTCTGATATTCTCCATTATCCAGAGGCCCCATCAAGTCTGTCTTTCTCTTTTACCTCCATGCATTCATCAACTCCTATTGCTATTTATCTTTCAGATCTGTTCCCTTGTTTTATCACTACCACTATTTCTTTTGGTTATTAGACTCACCACTTCTCTCTGGACTCAACAGCCCTAAACTTATCTTTTACTGTAGCCTCATATAGATTCTTCTCTCCAGTCATACTGTTAAGAACATGTTTTATGGTTTTCCTAATGGGGAGATCTTGCTGTGTTCTTGTACATATCTTTTTCACCAACTGGAAACAACCACCAACATCACCACTTTTACCTTTCATCTAACCTCTACTCAAAGTCAATAAAAATTAACTCTTGAAAACCTACCCTGAGGTCCTGTATTATTTCTTCTTATAGCTGGGTTACATGTACCATCTCTGCCAATTTTGCATTGGTAGGCTCCAGTCTGTATGCTGATCTCCCACCTGGTCTATGAGTTGCTTAAAGAAAGGAATCACCTTACTTCCTTCTGTATCCCCAATGCCTAGCAAAGTACTTGACTCTGAATAAATCTTTGCTAAATGAAAAAAAAAAGAAAAGAGATCAACTACATATTCAGCAACTGGGTTAGTAGTTTGATTTCAGCATCAGTGGAGAAAAGACGGGGGCTTGGAATTTGAACACAGCCCCTTGAGTAAGCTCATTAAACCTCAGTGTTCATCTAGTTTTAACATGTTCCTATCTATTTTAAAAGAATGGGAAAATCAAGTACTGGATTCAACAAAAGAGAAAAAATACTAGATTTAAGCCATAGCAAAACCTATGCTGCTAAAATGGGAAAGAAATATGTTAGGGATGTTGGGAGACAATTCTTCAAGGTCTCTTGCATTTCTGCTTGTGAAAAAGACTTGACAGCTTTTTTCTGGGAGGATATTTATATAAAAAACAAGCTTGGAAGAGGAAGAGAGTGTCTTCTGCCAGAACTGAGGGCAGAGTTGATTCCTGAGCAAGATAATAAAGTTCATTCTCCCTCTAAGGGCAAGGATTGGCAGGTTCGCTAGCAGTCCCCTTAGAAGACTGAAGGTTGTCTAAGCTCCAGGTTCCCCATCTGTGACACAAACTCACGGTATGCGCAGTATCCATTGGGGTCACTCCTCATTGCCTTCATGGAAATTAGTAAGGAGGTGAGGGCAAGATAAACTGATGCAAACATGAAGCTCATGCTGCCTGCTATAGACTACGGAACTAATAAAGTCATTTGTCTTTGCCCAGGAATCTCATGTCTTCTAGCAGCAACTATGAACTGTGGCAGACTAACTCATTACCTTGAAGGTACAGTAAAATCTTAGACGCATCACAGATCTTGAGTAGCAGAAGGGAACTACAGGCAAATTTAAAAAACAAAAAGCAAAAAATAAATAAATAAATAAAAATAACCCAGGTACTCAATAAATGTTTATAAAATTAATTAATACTGAAAAGCTAAGGCCTTGAATACTGTGTGATAATTAAGTGCTCAGATTCTAGAGTCACACAGCCTGGGTTTATACCCTAGCTTTATTACTTATTAACTATATGACCTCTCCCCTGAGCTTCAAACTGTTATATGTAGTTTCTCCAGAAAACCTTAACTTCCCTGGACTTCAATTTCTTCATCATAAATGTTGAAACAAATATTACCTTCTGATAGAGTGGTTGTAAGAATTAAATGAGTTAAAATATGCAAAGCACTTAAATTATTCCTGGCACATAGTAAGTGCTATTTAAGAACAATATTATGAATCCCTGAGCTTATTTCATGGATAATCAGAGTTCTTAAGAAAGGAAATGATGTCACTAGATCTTTGCTTTAAAAACCAATCTTGATAAAAACTAAGTAGTATATATAATAAAAATAAAGAGGATTGAGAGGATATGAAAGAGAAGATCAACAAAGAGATAACTGTAGTAGCCTAGGAGTAAAAATAGCATAACAGGCTTAAGTGTTGGCATCAGGAATAGGAACTAATTCAAGAGATATTTCGTTGTGGGTGTTGACAGAATTTGGCAACTGATAGGAATATAAATATTAACTTATATTTATCGAATTGCCATATACAAAAGCCTTTTCACAACCATCTTACCTAAAGCTCATAACAAAACTACAGTGTAAACTGGGAGACAAGTAACAGAGATTAAAAATGAATTCAAATAAGACAAAGAAGAAGGTGGACAAAGTACCTGAGAAGAAGATGTAGAAGAAGACAATAATGACTAGAGATGACCTAAGAACACTTTGAGTCTGAAATCCATGGAGATGATAAATCTATAGTTGAAAATGCAAGTCTATAGCTGCAAAGAGATTGGGGCTGGATATACAGATCTGGGTCTCATAAAAATAGCACATACGATGGAAGCCAGTGGGAAGAGATAAACCAGTTAATGTATAAAGAATGGAAAGAGAAATAAAGATAGAAGGGGAGAATGCAGGCACCAATGGAGGAGAACTACAGATGATACTACATGTACAAAGGAAAAGTATGAGATGTAAAAAAAGTAGAAAATAGGAATTAGTAATGTCATATGCTATGGAAAAATAAAGGTTGGGCAAATTCTGAAAAGAGGGTAGCCTCTGAAAAGGACATTCAGCAGAGAAGGCCATAGTGCAATGGGTTAAATGACTGATGATTAGAAAAAAACAAAGGAAGCAGCATTAATGAGCTGTTTTTCAGCAATGGAAGGTGAAGGAAAGACGAAGCAAAGTCAACACAGACCTGTATATAGACAAAACATCTTACAGACATAGGTAGAGACAGATGTAGAATGGAAGACCTGAATATGATTGGAAGAAGAGAAAAAACAGTGGAATGGAAAGAGATAGGAATGAAAGATAAAAAAAGAAATGACAGAGAAAATATTTTTAAAATGGGATCGAAACATATAGGGAGGGATTATCTTGAAACAAGAGTGGTAAATATATTTCTGTGAAACACAGAAGAAAGAAGAAAAGTAAACATACGTAAATAATATTAAAACTGAGGACACGGACACTGAGAAAATCCATATAATAAAATGTCAATATCATCAATAAAGTATGAACTGGAATTGACTACTAACAGTAAAGGGCAAAGGTTTGAATCTACTTGGGGAGAACAGGAGCAAGAGCAGCTACTGCTGAATTTAGGTAAACAGATCCAGACTGAGTAACAAGATCAGAGAGTCTCACAGTTTGAGAGCATAGGAAGGAAAAGTCAAAGGTAAAGGGAACAGCACAGAGTATGGTGATTATAGACAGAGCTTCGGAGCTAGACAGGATGGGTCCATACCCTGTTCTACCACTTCTCAGCTATGAAACTTCATGAAAGTTACCTAACCTCTTGATATGGTTTGACTCTGTGTCTCCACCCAAATCTCAACTCAAATTGTAATCCACATGTGTCGAGAGAGGGACTTGGTGGGAGGTGATTGGATCATGAGGGTTGTTCCTCCATGCTGTTCTCATGATAGTGAGAGTTCTCATGACATGTGATGGTTTTAAAGTGTTTGACAGTTCTCTACTTGCTCTCTCTCTCTCTCCTGCCACCATGTAAGATGTGCCTTGGTTCCCCTTCACCTTCTGCCATGATTGTAAGTTTCCTGAGGCTTCCCCAGTCATGCAGAACTGTGAGTCAATTAAACATCTTTCCTTTATAAATCACCCAGTCTCACATTTACAGCAATGTGAAAACAGATGAATACAGAAAATTGGTACCAGGATAGTGGGGTATTGCTATAAAGATAGCCTGAAAATGTGGAAGCAACTTTGGAACTGAGTAACAGGCAGAGCTTGGAATAGTTTGGAGGGCTCAGAAGAAGACAGGAAGATCTGGGAAAGTTTGAAACTTCCTAGAGACTTGTTGAATGGTCTTATCCAAAATGCTGATAGTGATATGGACAATGAAGTCCAGGCTGAGGTGGACTCAAATGGAGACGAGGAACTTATTGGGAACTGGAGCACAGGTCACTCTTGCTATGCTTTAGCTTGCTATGCTTTAGTAAAAATGCTCAAATCTCTAGGGCATTTTGCCCTGCCCTAGGTATCTGTGGAACTTTGAACTTGAGAGAGATGATTTAGGGTATCTGGCAGAAGAAATTTCTAAGCAGCAAAGTGTTCAAGATGTAACCTGGCTTTCTCTAAAAGCATACAGTCATATGCATTCACAAAGAGATGATCTAAAATCAGAACTTATGTTTAAAAGGGAAGCACAGCATAAAAGTTTGGAAAATTTGCAGACTGACCACGAGTAGAACAGAGAAACCCATTTTCTAGGGAGAAATTCAAGTTGTGGCTGCAGAAATTTACATAAGTAAAGTGAAGCAGAAAATGTCTCCAGGGCATTTCAGAGATTTTTATGGCAGCCCCTCCTATCACAGACCCAGAGGCCAAGGAGGGAAGAATGGTTTCCTGGGCCAGGACCAGGGCCCTGGTGCTCTGTGCATCCTTGAGACATAGAGCCCTGAGTCCCAACCACTCCTGCTCCAGCCATGGGTAAAAGGGCCCAAGGTACAACTTGTGCCATGGGTTTAAAGAATGCAAGCCCCAAGTCTTGGAAGCTTCCACATGGTGTTGGGCCTGAGGGTGCACAGAAGAGCTGAGGTTTGGGAATCTCTGCCTGGATTTCAGAGGATGTATGGAAACACTTGATTGTCCAGGCAGAAGTCTGCTACAGGGGCACAGCCCTCATGGAGAACCTCCATTAGGGGAGTCAGGAGGGAAAATGTGGTGTTGGCACCCCCACACAGAGTCCCTACTAGGGCACTGCCTAGTGGAGCTTTGATAAGAGGGCCACTGTCCTCCAGACCCTAGAATGGTGCATCACCAACAGCATGCACCATGCATCTGGAAAGACTGCAGGCACTCAACACCAGCTCATGAAGGCAGCCACAGGGGCTGTACCCTGCAGAGCCACAGGGGTGGAGCTGCCCAAGGCCTTGGGAGCCCATCTCCTGTGTCAGCATGCTCTGGATATGAGATATGGAGTTAAAGGAGATGATTTTGGAGATTTAAAATTTAACAACTGCTTTTTTGGGTTTTGGATATGCATGAGGCCTGTAATCCTTTGTTTTGGCCAATTTCTCCCAGCGCCTGTACCCCCACTGTATCTTGGAAGTAACTAACTTGCCTTTGACTTTACAGGCTCATATGTGGAAGGAACTTGCCTTGTGTCTGGTAAGACTTTAAACTTGGACTTCTGAATTAATGTTGAAGTGAGTTTAGATTTTGGGAGACTATTGGGAAAGCAAGATTATGTTTTGAAATGTAAGAAGGACATCAGATTTGTGAGGGAATAGGGGCAGAATTATACAGTTTGGCTTTATGTCCCCACCCAAATCTCATCTCAAATTGACATCCCCATGTGTCGAGGGATGGACCTCGTGGGATGTGATTAGATCATGGAGGCAGTTTCCTCCCTGCTGTTCTCATGACAGTGAGTGAGTTAACATGAGATCTGATAATTTAAAAGTGTTTGGCAGTTGCCCCCTTGTTCTCACTCTCTCTCTCCTGACACCATGTAAGACATGCCTTTCTTTCCCTTCACCTTCTGCCATGATTGTAAGTTTCCTGAGGTCACCCCAGACATGCAGAACTTTGAGTCAATTAAATCTCTTTCCTTTATACATTACCCAGTCTCAGGTAGTTCTCTATAGTAGTGTGAAAATGGACTAATACACCTCTCTATGCCTCAGTGACCTTATCTGAAAAGATGATGGTGTTATCTACCTCATATGATTGTTGTTAGGATTGAAGATATTAATACACAAACTGCTTTAAAAAATGTTTTACCCATAGAGAATACACATGGCCTTCTCTTCTCAAATTCATTTTCTGCTCATTTAATGTGCCTGGCCTCAAAAGAAAAAGAACCCTTTTCCAATTAATTTAAATTAATGAGTAAACCCAGACTATGCTTAAATTATTTGTAAGTTTAAGGGGATTATTGGCCTGGTGTGGTGGCTCATGCCTGTAATCCCAGCACTTTGGGAAGCTGAGGTGGGCAATCACTTGAGGTCAAGAATTTAAGACCAGCCTGGCCAACATGGAAACCCTGTCTCTACTGAAAATACAAAAATTAGCTTAATGTGGTTGGCATGTGCCTGTAGTCTCAGCTACCCAAGAGGTTGAGGCATGAGAATCGCTTGAACCCAGGACACAGAGGTTGTTGTGAGCCCAGATCGCACCACTGCACTCCAGCCTGGGTGACAGAGTGAGACTCTGTTTCAAAAACAACTAAGTAAGTAAGTAAATAAATAAGGGATTATTATTAGCCCTGGATATCTCTAGTTCACTCATGATATGGTCTGAATGTTTGTTTCCTCCTAAAATTTCTGTGCTGAAACCCTAACTCCCAATGTGATGGTATTAGGAAATGGGGCCTTTGAGAAGTGATTAAATCATGAGGGTAGAGCCCCCATGACTGAAATTAATGTATGCCCAAGGGAGCTCCTTTACCCCTTGTATCACGTAAGGACAAAGCTAGATCTGTGAACCAGGAAACAGGCTCTACATCAGATCTACCAAAATCCAAGATTCTGAGAAATCTTGGATTTCTCAGTCACCAGAACCATAAGAAATAAATGTTTGTTGTTTAAAACCCACCCAGTTTATGGTATTTTGTTACACCAGCCCGAATGAACTAAGACAGCTCAATTTCAGGCTGTATAATATCAAAAGTTTAAATAATAATAATAAAAAGAAACAAATTCCAGCATGTGGGGGGGGACAATAGACAACTCTGTCACCTCTCCTTCAGTATTCCGAATTATTATCATAGATTATTGGCCGGCTCTATTTCCAAATCCATTGGTTCTTCATAAAATCTAACTCACTGTCACTCTCTCTCTGACCCTAAATTTCCGTATTAACTACAGAAGCCTGTAATTAAGCCTGTAATTAAGCAGTGAAACATAGTTCCATGTATGCGTGTCATGGGAGAAGGGCAGACAGTTTCATATCAGACATACTAGGGATCTGTATGTCAAAACTGCCTGTACTATCTTAGGGGATGGGAGTGAAATGTCCTACACAGTTTAGACTACTGCTGAGTCACAAAGTGGCCATATTGTTTAAAAATTCCCTCCAGATATCAGAGAAATCCAAGTATCACATGTCCCAGGAGCTTAAGCTACTTCATCTTCCTTTATTCATTCATGCTTGCTATGATATCTGCAACACTCCCATGTTTACTACTTTTCATTAGGATGCAAAAAATAATTATGCAAGTATTTACAAGAGTACATTCTAAAGGATAAATTTTAATAGAGTGCATTACAGCCAATCATTTTCCTTTGATGTCTCAAAGATCCAGAGTACAGTTTATTTCCTCCTATTTAATCCTTTAGAAAATATTTGCAGAGTACCATTAACATAAGTAAACTCTTCAATATCCCTTTATCAAAATGCCATTACCAGTTACAACTCTCCAATTTTTAATGCAC
The DNA here is from genome assembly GCF_003255815.1 of Theropithecus gelada. Lineage (NCBI taxonomy): Eukaryota > Metazoa > Chordata > Mammalia > Primates > Cercopithecidae > Theropithecus > Theropithecus gelada. The sequence goes on from NC_037669.1 coordinate 122,731,159, forward strand.
TTGCCTCAGATAACTTCTCTCACTCTATAATACCCAGCTTAAACCTACCCCCTCATTTTAATACTCAAATACTTACAGCCATGAGAGAGGAGTATAATTTCCTATGAAGAGTCTCAATAAGGAGGAGATAAATCAGATCTTCCTTGTGAGGAGCTATCCTACCCATAGCAGGACAATTAGCATGCCAACCTCTCCCTATACCCACCACAGAATGCCAACATAACCCTATAACTATGGCAACAATCAAAAAAGGCGGCACAGGTATCTCAACCACTAGGTAGAAGTACCAGCCCTATTCCTACTGAAAACGCATTGAAGTGATTAAAAGGAACTTCTTAAAAGCAGAGGTTGGGCCTGAGCCTTCTGAAATGGATTACACGTGTTAAGAACTTCAGCTCTGGAATCTAACTGCCTAGACCCAGATCTTCTGAATTTTTGGAAGGTAACTTAACCTTACTGTGTCTCTTTCTTTGTCATAAAATGGCATGATAATGTGCCTACCTCATAGGGCATTTCCAGGATTAAATGAAATAATACATGTAAAGTAGCTAGAAATTTGCCTGGCATGTAAGAATTCAAACGGATAATTATTACCTGTGATTTCTAATGCCTCCGTAAGTAACAGGTACTTAGGCACTCTTCCTGAAGTACAGATTCTATGAATCTGCCTAATACTAATTATTCACGATTTCCTAAATGTGATAAGACAAGGTCATCAGATCAATTATCATTAGAGTTGGAATATTCATATGTCATTCACCTTTTGCTTTCTTTAAAAAAAAAAAAAAATTCTTTGAAAATGAGCTTACCTTCGGAGGAATGCACCATAAACACAATACATTAAATTTAGGCTGACTGTTGGTTAGCTGCACAATTGTTTCCTATTTTCACTTGTCACCCCAGCTCCAAAATTTGTTCAAGAACAAGTTTAGCTACATCAAACTTTTACTTGTGTTAATGACCTATAAGTGCCAGTCAGTAAGATGATGCATTCTCATTAGTGGTCTTCACCTCATTAGAAGCCTGCTCTCACTGATTTGGACCTCAGAGGTCAATACAAATCTCAGGAAGAATTCTCTTTAATTTAATAGATAGGCAGGTATGCGGAAGCCAAGTGCTATCTATACGCTGCTACATTTCACATGCCTACAATTGCAAAGGCATCTAAAGAAACCTAGCACTAAATCCCAACACGATTCCTGCTGAAGAAACCACCATTATGTCTAATATCAAGGAGAACTACAAAATTTGGATTTTTCCCATCAAGATTTCAGAAAGTACTAAGAGTCATCAGACTGATCTCAATAACATCCTGGAAAAAGCATCTAACACTTAAGAATTTATATATTTTTAAATATCTGATCTCATCTCACTTGATAAATAAGTGAGCTGCAGTAGCAGTATCCTTAAAAGAAAAAAAAAATGCAGTGTCATCCCTCCAGCGTTTTCAACAAAAGAGTCAATATTGAAACCTGAGGTAAAACAGTCAAACAGTGTCAAAAGTGATGTAGGTATTTCTGTTATTTCTGTTTCTCTCCAAAGGGACTGTTTTGTCTCAGGGTGCATGGGTGATTTTGTCGCTAATTAGCCAACATAGGATCCACTTAAATAAAGGCACTTATAAAGCTAAGAGCATGGCTACTCTGCAAGCTTTCTAAAAGACAGTTTCTAAGAAGTGCAGGCTTACACATGCACAAGCTATCCAAAGTGGGATGTGTTTTCTGAGATAAACTGAAGAAGAAAAGTCTAAATCAACCTTCTCTTCAAAATAAACAAGACACATCAATTCAAGAGAAATCACATACCCAGAAACGTGGCATTTTCGCCAAATACATATTTACAAACTATGTAGAAAAGAAGTTCTGAGATGCCACTGATACCCTGGCCATGTGTCAAGATTGAATTTCACATGAAAGAAATGAAATATGTAATTTGAACCCCAAAATCGAATTTTTCTTACAGGAAAAAGTAAAGCCCCAGAGATCTATGGATGGCTTTGTGTACTTATCTAAGCCATTTTTCTATAATAAAGTATTCACATTTCAGAAAGGCAAAAGTGAAGCAAAGTAGGAGCAAAATGGCAAAAATGTTTAAATGCTCAAACACTCTGGTGTCTATTCATAACCGCTCAGGAGCAGAAATCGAAAAGCAGAATTAGATCTGGCTTCTCTCTCAGGCGGTTCGATGATGATTCCGCTGATGCTACAGAACTCAGGTGAAACTTCAGCCCGTCAAGAGGACTAGGCAATTTGTAAAGACTTAGACTTCCCATGAGCTCCTCGCTATGGTTGACACGGTGACAAAAATTATCTCCTAGCTTTCATGATTTCTAATCCGGAACGAAACCATGCCCATCCTGAGACGATGCGTTTGAGTCACCTTCCTACTAACTCTTCAGTTCTCTAATAAGGGGACTAGTAGCTAAGTGGCCGAGCACTCAATCCTTCACATACTCATCACCCCAGCTCCTCACTTCGGCAGATGAGCCGGGATTTGCCTCTCGTCAAACCTGTGGAATAAACCACTCCGTCCGACTCGGCGATACTTCTCAAAAAAGAAAGAAAGGTAACATGTGCACGAAGTCATTGGTCTCTACAAAGAAAAAAAATGTCAAACTCACTGTTCGACAGGATTTCATTCACAACCCTTTCACAAAGTGGTAGTCATTAGCCAATTACTCTTCAAACAGAAAATTAAAGAAAATGCACACATACCATACGCGCTCACACATGCACACACCCAAACCTCGGGGTGGGGGGATGGGGGGAATCTGTCAGGCCCCGAGAAAGTACCGGGTGGACACCGGCCCCGGTCGCGGTTTCCGCTCCCGGGCTGGCGCTCCCCAAGGACGCGTTGGGGACTGCGTTCCGCCTCGCTCCGCCCGGACAGCCCGCAGCCCCCGCAGGTGTCTGCCCGCACCTCCTGCCCCCCATCCCTTCCCGGACTCGGCCCGCGGTGTCCGCGCCAGGTCCGGCGTGGGGCGGGGCACACTGTTGTCTGCTCTCTCCAAGCGTTCCGGAGCGCGCCGGCGCCACTTACATGCCCAACCGGAGCTGTAGGGCGCTTCCTGGCGGCCAGCCGGCAACCGCCCAGACGCAGAAGCACAGTCGCGAGGACGTCTCGGCGAGGCTGATCCGCCCTGGCCGCCGCCCCGGCTGCGCGCGGCGCGCCGTTCCGGCTCCGCAAGTCCGAACCCGGCGCAGAAGTTGGGCTCCTCGGGCAGAAGTTGGTGCAGGGCTCGCGAGGCTGGCGCGGTGCGTCTGTCTGCGGCGGGAACGGCAGTAGTTTGGCCCCGACAGGCGTCAGAGGCAGCTGGGAGTGCGAGAGGAGCGGCCGGGCGAGCCCCAGAGGCTCGGTGGCCGCTGAGCTGCATGCCCCTGCTCCGCCGGGAGCGACTGAAACCGAGTGAGCCCAGCGGCCCCGCAGCCCCCGCAGCCCCGGTGCCATGGAAACGCGCTCGCCGCCCTCCCGCCCCAACCCCTCCGGAGCGCTTAAAGAGACAGCCCCTCCGCCACCGCGGACGCGAGGCGCTGCTGGGCGTCCCCCACGCCCTGCGCCCTCCTCGCCCCCTCCTCTTCACCCAGCCGCGGCGGGGGCTGGGCGCTGGGGACGGGAAGGGCAGCTGGGACGCAAAATAAGGGGCTTCGCTCAGTACTCAGCCTAACTCTGCTCCCACCTCATTCTACCCTCCCCCCTCCCAGCACACACACTCAAATCCCGCCAAAGAGCCCAAGCAGTCCTGGCTTTTCCTCTCAAACATCAGCCTGCTCAGAACCAAACCAGTTGTGCAGGAGCAGAGACCAAAAGAAGGCTGACTTTTGATTCTCTTGTTCTGCTCGCTCCCCACCCCGAGTCTGGGGAGCTGGTCAGAGCGGTAGGCTGAGGGAGGTGTGTTTGAAGTGGGAACCAACTGGCAGTTGATTGAGTCAAATCTGCCAAATCGACAGTTGCAGGACACATCGCCGGCTTATCCAGAAATCCTCCTCACTCAAAACGGGGTCATCTCTCTTCGTTTTATTTGGCTATCATCTCATCCCCATTAGGCACCAGAGTTATAAGGAGGAGCCAACGCTTTTACAAACTTAATCCCTCCTTTCCTTCAAACCAGCTCCTTTCCCCCAAATATAAGGAGGAACAGCCCCTCCTGCCCGGAATGGGAAGCTCTCTGGCTGCGGTGCTGGCCAGCGCAGCCAGGGACGCACGGCCAAGCGCGAGGCAGTCGCCAGCAGCTCAGGCCGTAGTCTGTGCCTCTGCCCGGTGCCAGCTGCTGTCTGGAAGGCCACAAACCTCTGGAGTCTGTTTCGTGAAAATAAAAATCTATGGTGCATCGTGCCCTCCAATAAAGGACAGCCCAGACTCCGAAGCCATAATCTGCTGTTTATCCCTGAAAAAAAAAAATGGATCAATCTGCAGCGGAGCGACTTTTTTCTTTGATTCCTAAACTTACCAAAAGTGGCTCTCCAGTGACTCATTCATGTCAAATACTGTACTCAAAGTGGTACCACCTGATTTCCTCAGTTCTGGGAGCCCTAAAAGGATCTTTCCCAAATGGTTATGTGGGCTTCCTCTTGTCCTGCATATTTGAAATAACCATCTGGCTCTTAGTTTCAGTGTTTTGAGCCTTTGTTCCCTTTTCTTTCTTCTTCCTTTTTTTTTTTTTTTTTTTTTTTTTTTTTTTTTTTTTTTTTTTTGGCTCTGTCGCCCAGGCTGGAGTGCAATGGCGAGATCTCGGCTCACTGCAATCTCCGCCTCCTGGATTCCAGCGATTCTCCTGCTTCAGTCTCCTAGGTAGCTGGGACAACAGGCGCGCGCCACCACGCCCAGCTAATTTTTTGTATTTTCAGTAGAGATGGAGTTTCACCATGTTGGCCAGGATGGTCTCCTGACCTCGTTATCTGCCCGCCTCGGCCTCCCAAAGTGCTAAGATTACAGGCGTGAGCCACCAAACCCGGCCCAATTGGGCTTTTACAGAAGGGATTGAGAAGCAAACTTGTGTCATTTCTCTGAAAAGGAAAAAAAAGATGGAGGTGAGATAAAACCAAACTACTCCTGAATTTTTCAGCATTCTGTGACTTTGCTCTTCTTGAGTTTCAGAATATGGAATTCAGGCCACCCTACAGTATCTTCTATTTCTCTGAGACATATCTGTATCTTTTACTTCTTTTAAAATTGAAGTTTAATTTAGTAAATTAAAAAAGCCACAGGTACAAGTACATAAGTAAACATCTTTATCCTTTGACAAATATCTTTAACAAACATAATTTTTTAGCTCTTTCCACAATAGAAATCATTACCTAACCCCCCTTATTTCATTAAAAAAAAAAAAAAAGATTCATTCTGACTTCTCTTTCTAAATGCCAGATATACATCAGCCAGGCCTTCTGTAACCCCAGAGACAGTGGACTTGGTGACAGTGCTGATTATCTACTGTAGAGATGCATTGTAACTTGGCTAACTAATTAGTTCTAATATTAACAGGCCTAGCATAGGCTGCTAAAACACATTGACAATTTAAAAATATATTTTTAACTCTTCTAACTTCTACTCAACCTCTTTGCCACCTTTTTAAACAAGTAACAAAGTTGATTGCTTAATTTCAACTCCTCTTTTTTTTCTTTCCTCTTCTGGTGAGATGCTAATGAACAGTGAAATGACCAAGGCAGGCAGGGCACTGTGGGGGAACAAGGAAAGAAGAGAAACTGACTAATACACAAAAATGGTGGTTTCTGAATTGAGTGTACTAACTATATAAGGTGGGGTTGTTTTTCTCCCTATCTGGATATAGCTATAGGTAAAAAAATAATAATAATCGTCTCCATTGATTCGATTTTTTGTTTGTCTTTTGAATGAAATGTAAAGACTCCAGATTGTTTCCCTACAGTTTGATCTTAATTATTTTAATACAAATTTATAGCATACCTAGAGATGACAGTAAAAATTAATTGTACCCCAAAATTTCCTTTGACTTGCTAAGCTTTTATTTGCTCCTGAACTAGTTTTAACTCTGCTTGGATGTATCTCCAACCAATTTCATTCCCTCCTGGAATGTAAAAAGTTTCTAAACATTCTCTTTCATAATATCACTGAAAGTCTTGCATAAATAATAGATCACATTTATTACAAGGCTAAGTTTTATGTAAGCCACAGCTAATATTCAGAACTATTTTAAAAGCTAAAGAATAATAGAAATACAAGAATGTTTGTAAATCATCTGATTGCATAGTTGTTTAGTAAAGGACAGCTTAGGTACGTGGGAAGTAACTAAGCCCATTGAAAATCATAAATTAGAAAATTTTCCTTTTATATACATTGGTTTCAAAGCACATTTTTTACTATAGATGAATATTTAAAGCACTTAGGATGCTACAGAATAAATATGAATAGTGTACATTTCAAAAAGTGAGATTTATTTCAAATTATTCTAGCATGGATAATAATATGAACACAATGTCATGTAAGCAACATCATTAAATGAAATATACTCTTCTAACATAAGTGTTAAAATTTTGCCATGAACTTGAAAACACTAATTTGAAATCAGCTCCCCTTCTGCAGTATATTCATACAATCTTGAAATAACTGGTTATTTGGTTCGATTGGTCGGGTATGCTATATCTTTAAAAAAACAAAGTATTATGAAACCTGTTAGTTATAATCTTCCATATTATAAGAACAATGCAGTTTGGTGTTTGGGGGTTGTTATGGACACACAAAATGAAGGCAGACACAGACAGAACAATTAACTCGGCCTTTATTGTCAAAGGAAAATAAATTTTAAATTTAACCAAGCAAGAGAATGAGCCAGTTACACAAAAACCAATTTTAAAAATAAGAGAATAAAAAGTTTTGTGTTGATGATATCCCTTCTTTGGACATAAATATTACAGAAAAAATCCAGAAACATTATCTATTTTTATTTTTGTTAATGATCTTTCACAATCTCAATCTAGACAGATTCTTAAAAATGAGTTAGAAATTGAAGACAAACATTCTATCTAAAAGGAGTCCTAAAGATTTTAAGGGAGTCTTTCATGGGAATTCCACATGCCACTTCACTCTCCCTCCAGACCTGTATCAAAGGAGTAATAAATCTAACCAGCTTCTCTCTTGTTAGGAAGGGGTGGGGTAAGCCAATTTAATGCTTTATGTATGCTGGTTGTAAAAGGGGATGCTTACCTAAAAAAAATAAATTCCGACCAGGTGTTCTAAAAATCTTCTTGAGTTCCTGCTTGAAGCTTTACAGTTACCAAATACTTGATCTTCTCATCTATCTTCTTCTCATTGAGAAATTGTTGATCCATGGCAATTCAACAAGCAGGCTGCTACAAACCTTCCAGCCAAAGCTTTTCAGTCCTGCTCTCCTGCACACAAAAAGTTCCAGTGTCTATATGGGGACAGGAAAGGAGTACAGGCCACTTCATTCAGCAGGTGTTGTAGGTTGAAAGAGGAGGAGGTCAGAAAGCAATTCTTTAAAGGACAGCTTCTGTCACCTGAAAGTGTAATAAATTGCCATTGTAAAAATGCCTACAAGCACTAATGAGCCATGCACATTGAAATCTTGATGTCAGGCAAAATAGAACGAAATTCACCCGGGAACCAACTGAGATTGTCACACCAAGATGTGAATAATCATTCTCCCTTTGGCTTAATCTGCCACTAAATTCTGCCCCTCCAAATCCATAGTTTTTCTCTCTCTCTCTTTTTATGAAAAATAATAAATTCTTCATAAAACTCATGAAATATATGGCTAGTGATTTATACATAATTTCTCAGCACTCCAATCCTCATTGGTCATAAAGACTTCCCAATCATATTTGAGTTAAATGGAATGATCAGATCTGGAATTATATGTATTTATTAGAACAGAATTGGAAGATTAGCCCAAATACGTATTTTTTTAGAAACTGTACTTTGCACAGATAATGCTTTTTTGGGGGCGTATGGGGTGAAAAATATGTAACTTTAAATTTATAATCTTAACCATTTTTAAGTGTATAGTTCTGTACTGTTAAGTATATTGTTGTGCAACAGATCTCTAGAACTTTTTTATCTTGCAAACTGAATCCATATCCATAAATACTAATTCTCCCTCTCCCTTTCTCCCAGCCCTTGGCAACCGCCTTTCTATTTTCTGTTTCTATGTTCACTATTTTAGATACTTCATAAGAATAGAATCATAGAGTATTTGTTGCTTTATGACTGGCTTATTTTGCTTAGCATAATATTCTTGAGGTTCATCCATATTGTGGCATATGACAGGATTTCCTCCTTTTTAAGGCTTTATAATATTCCATTGTATGTATATAAATTTTCTTTATCCATTAATCTGTCAATGAACATTTGGGTTGTTTCCACCTCTTGGCTATTATAAATAATGCTGCAATAAACATGGATGTTCAAATATCTCTTTGAGATCTTGCTTTTAACTATTCTGGCTATATACCCAAAAGTGGGATTGCTGGAACATACAGTAGTTCTATTTTTAACATTTTCAGGAAGTTTCATACACTTTTCCATAATGGTTATACTAATTTACCAACAGCATGCAAAGGCTTTCTTTTCTCCATATCCTTTCCAATATTTGTTATATTTTACCTTTTTGATAATAGTCATTCTAACAGGTATGAGGTGATATCTCATTGTGGTTGTAATTTGAATTTATCTGATGATTAGTAATATTAAGTCACTTTTCATACACCTGTTGGACATTTTTATGTCTTCTTGGGAAAATGTCTATTCAGGTCCTTTGCCCATTTTTAAAAATCGGGTTATTTGTTTTCTTCCTATTGAATTGTTTGAGTTTCTTTTATAGACATACCTTAGAGATACTGCAAGTTCAATTCCAGACCACCACAATAATATGAATATTATATTCATATATATGAATATGACCACCCAATAAAGTGAATCACATGAATTTTTTGGTTTCTCAGTACATATAAAAATTACATTTACACTATACTGTAGACTATTAAGTGTGCAATAGCATTATATTTTTTAAAAAGTTACATACTTTACTTTAAAAATACTGCTAGAAAAAGGCTAACAATTAACTGAGCCTTCAACAAGTCATACTCTTTGCTAGTGGAGGCTCTTGCCTCAATGTTAGTGGCAGCTGACTGATCAGAGTAGTAATTGCTATAGGTTGGGATGGCTGTGGACATTTCTTAAAATAAGACAACAATAAAGTTGGCCCCATTGATTGACTCTCTTTCACAAAAGATTTGTCTGTAGCATACAATACTATTTTCAGCATTTCCTCACAGCAGAACTTCTTTCCAAAGTGGAGTTAATTCTTGCAGATGCTGTGGCTGCCTCATCAACTAAGCTATGTAATAATCTAAATCTTTTGTTGTCATTTGAACAATGTGCAAAGTATCTTCATCAGGAGTAGTTTCCATCTGAAAAAAATCACTTTCATTGCTCATCTATAAGTGCCAACTCTTTAATGTTTGATCGTGAGATTTCAGTATTTCAATCACATCTTCAGATTCCACTTTGAATTCTAGTTCACTTGCTATTTCCACTACATCAGCAGTTCCTTCCTCAACTGAAATCCTGAACCTCTCAAAGTCATCCATGAGAGTTAGAATAAACTTCTTCCAAACTTCTTTTAATGCTGTTATTTTGACCTCCTCATCATGAATGTTCTTAATTACATACAAAATGGTGAATTCTTTCCAGAAGGTTTTCCATTTTCTTTTCCTGTATACATCAGAAGAATCACTACATTTGGCAGCTATCATCTTACAAAATGAATTTTTGCCATTATAAAAAGGTGTAAGCCCAAATTGTGGCTTAGGCTGTAACTCACCAGCCCAAAATGATGGTGCTTGAAAGTTCATTATTTTATACTTTCATAAAAACATAGCGCACATTTGCACCTGGAGTATTTTCTATAGTTTTGTTTGTGTGTTTGTACAGCAGATGAAACAGGCAGCTTCAGCTTACTATACGACTATGGAGCATAGTATCCAAAGTATAGGCAGCATGCTCTCAAGAAAGTGAAAAGACAACTCATAGAAAGGTTTAAAATATTTATGTCATATATCTGAGAAAAGATTAGTATTCAGCATATATAAAGAATGCTTACAACTCAACAATTTTTAAAAATGGGAAAATGGTTTAGATAGATATTTCTTTTAGAAGATATATAAAAAGTCAATAAACACGTGAAAAGAGGCTCAACATCATTAATCATTAGGGAAATGCCATTCAAAATCATAATGAAATGCTACTTCACACCTACTGTGATGCTGTAATACAATCAAAGGTACAACAACAAATGTTGGCAATGATATGGAAAATTGGAATCTTCATACATTGCTGGTAAGAATGTAGTGATACAGCCACTTTGAAAAATAGCTTAGTAGTTCTTCCGAACATCAGACATAAAGTTGCCATATGACCCAACAATCTCACTGCTAGGCCAAGATAATCAAAAACATGTCCACACAAAGACTTGTACAATAATGTTCATAGCAGCATTATTTATAATAGCCAAAAATTGGAGATAACTTCAATGTTCATCAATTAACGAACAGATAAACATAAACAAAATGTGGTACATCTGTACAGTAGAATATTACATAGCCATAAATAAAAAGGAATGAAGTACTGATACATGCTACAACATGGGTGAACCTTGAAAACCTTATGCTAAGTGAAAGAGGTCAGACAAAATGGGCTACATACTGACTTATGAATCTATGTATGTAAAAGGTCTAGAATAGACAAATTCATAAAGACAGAAAATGAATTAGTGGTTTTGAGGGGCTGGGGGCAGAAAGAAATGGGGAGTGACTGTTAATATGTATAGGGTTTCCTTTAGGGGTGATGATATGTTCTGGAATTACATAGTAGTGATGATTCTGGAATTAGATATCTGCAATTAGTATTTTCACACAACTTCGTGAAAATATTGAAAAGCACTTTAAAAGGATAAATTTTGTGGTATGTAAATTATATCTCTCTTTAAAAAAAGAAAAAAATAAGCACAGTCTGCAGACCAGTGTCAAACTGCAAAGTGTTTTATACTGGTCCTCAACAAGATGAGAAGCTTATGCCAGAATGAAAGCAGACGAAAGCACTAAGCACATTAGTTTAGCAGACTCTTTTATGACAAGATTTTTTCAATGGAGTATGCAGTCCATTGACTTTGATTCTGAGGTAAGCTCCTTATCACTCTGTGGGCCAGGTAATGAAGAGTTTAAAAACCAGCCATTTTAAGCAAAGCATCTATAATCTAAATGCCTCACTTTGAGAGTGCACTTGCCATTGGTTACATGATACACTATTGAATAAATTAATAAATTAAGATATTCATAATTTTTAAGGAAAACATTCAAAATGTATATCTTATCTATCGCTTATACTTAGTAACATAACTTCAATTCCACTCGTCATGCCTCTGTATGCCATGCAGAGAGTTAGGTAACAGAAATAAAGAAGAAAGAGGAGCAGAAGAAAGAGGAGGAGACTAGGAAGTTGAGAAGAAGGAAAGGCGAAGGAGGAGGAAGAAATATCTAAATACTAAGACAGACGCTGCATGCTCAAAGGGTTTACTCTATCTCAGATGAGTCAGCCATGTGACTTGTCCAATGTGTCCAATGTGATTAGTATCATGAGATAAGTAGGTATAAAATGCAGATAACTGAGGCGTTACTTTGGGGAAGCATAGGCGTTCTATATGTCAAGAAATTCTTCCTCCAGCTGTATATGAGGTGAGTCATAAAGAATGAATAGAAGTTCCGAAGGCACACATGTTTGAACATTAAAGAATGGACTAGTGTTAATTTAACAAGAAGGCCATTTGTATAAACTGGAATTTGTCAAAGTGTGGTCCGCAAACCAGCAGCATCAGCATTGCCTGAGGACTTGTCAGAAATAATTCTCAGGCCCGTCCAATACTACTGAACCAGAAAATCCTAAAAGGGGCAGAGACAGCACACATACAAAAGATATCATTCAGAATATCATTGGACTTTTGGAAAAGAAACATCAAAATGATATAAAATAGGGAAGCAATAACTTCAAAATATAGAGGGAAACAATTTTAACCTACTATTCCATACTCAGCTGAACTATCAATCAAGGGTAAAAGTAAAACATTTTCTAGACATATAAAAACTAAAAAAACTGAGCCCCACCATACCTTTTCCTGGAAGCTACCGGAGGAAATGCCTCAGCAAAATGAAGAAGTGAATTAAGAAAGAAGAACATATGAACACCAGAAAATAGGCAAAGGGAATTTGTAGGAAATTGGCAAAGGGAATTGTACAATTCAAGCTATGAGCCAGAACTAAAAAGTGTCCTATTAAATGAGAATGAGTAGGGAGTAGAGGATAAATATCTCCAAATGATAAAAGGAGGTAGGTCATTTAGTGTGTTTGGGAGTTACAGAATTTATTTCTGTGCATGGAATATTTGAGGGGAAAATGAACTACTTATGTATGAGAAAACACAAGACAATTATTAACTATAGAAAAAAATTGAAGTTCATATGAGAAAATAAATCTTCTAAGACATTATTTGGCTTAGCTATAAACAATATTCCACATATAAAATAATGCAAATATTCATACAGACATAATTGAGAGCACAAAGGAGAGGAAGAAGGTTTAGGAAGCGTGGATATAGCAGATCCAAAACAGGGAGGAAGTTAATGAATATAGGTTAATGTTGATAAGTTATGAAGTAGCGAATGGGATATTCTATCAGATAGTGGTGTATGTGTGGAAAAACAAAGTAAAGTTATAGGACAGAAAAAGAAGAGAAAAGCAGACTGTTTTGTAATGTGATCAAGCTTTCTCTGAGCAGATGCATGAATTCTTGGAAGAAAATAGTCATTCCAAATCTGGGGAGTAAATATTCCAGGCAGCAGCAATAACAAGTGTTTTAAAATTTTGAAACAGAAATAAATTTGGTGTGTGTCAGAGAGGACAAGAAGAGCAGTAAGCAATGAGCAAACAGGAACAATAAAAGAAACATAACTATATGGGAGGAAAAAAAATGAGCTTCAAGATTGAGATATATCTGAGAAGATTCCATGATTCGTAGAAAAACAAAACAGTATCATATCTGAAATCCATATCATGGATTTCTCCTGTTCCACATTACGCTGTCTTAACTTCTTTACCATTTTTGTAGCACCAATCATTAACACCACAAGGTCCTGTATTGTAGTAAACACTCAGCAAAAAGTTATTTGGTTAATATATCTGAATCTACTGCTTGTCAAGGAATTAGTTCATTACCACATAAATCATGCCTCCTCCCATTTCTATCTGCTCTACTCCATTTTGCATTTCTCAATATAATCTTCATCTTCCTGATTTCCTATTTGCATTTTAAATAGTAGTGACTTATAATATTTCACATTTTCTGAAAACACAAGGCTCTTGTGTAGAAATTATAATTAGGCTGGCTGGGCAATGTTCTATTATTAGTAAGAATTGTGATTTTTTTTTTTGGAGTTGTGGGTTAATTGCTAATAACTGTATGCAGTGTTTTCCCTCAAGATGTTTTCTATTATAGTAATTAACTGAGCAGCTGGGAGAGCAGACATTAACCATTTATCTTCACAGTAGCCCTCACTTGGGACTCTCCCAAAACCTTTGCACGTGGCTTTATTTGTTGTTTGATAGGTAATTTAGGAGAGAAGAATAAATGATATAGGATGTTCATACTTTCGGATAGACAGCAAGTTTAAAACTTTTTTTGGAAGAATTCTTTATCATGTATGTGACAAATAGATTCTGAGAACCACAGAATGTATTTTAGTTAAACAGACTTCCTGGGCTAGTGTTTACGGGCATGCTTCTTTTAATATCCTCATATAATGAAATTCTATCACAGTGTATGCGTCAGAAGCCTGAGTTACTCTGAAGACACCACTGGTTTATCTGTTTACAAAGTAGATTGGATCAGTGAAAGCTGGTTATACTAAAAAGTCTGTTCCATAAAACTTTAGGAGCCGCTTTGCCTGACAGCCCTATTCTTTTTCATGATAGCAGAATCCCATCAGATTATTAACTCAGCTCTGCTCCTTGATTTCAGTATCCTGCATCTCCCTCTGAGACTCTTGGTTCTTCCATGTGTGAATTCCTGCTTACTACTTGCTATGGCCCCAATCTCAATACTCTATGAAAAATCTGATGCTTGACCCCAGCTTCCCCTTACCAACTCCGCTATTGTTAAATGGACTCTAGCCCTGCCAACTTCCTTTCTATAGAATGCAAAAACCTGTATCTTTTCTTAGTACAAGGGCATTAATTTTCTTTTAAGGGGGCATTTTATTTAATATTGTTTTAAAAAGCAATGTCCAAACCACAAGCAGCACTTAGTACAGAAGAAAAAAAAAAATGAAGGTAGACTTTTAGAAAATTGTTAGGTACATAAGAATGTTTTATCTTCCCTCCTGTTGAATAAAATAATACATTTTCTGCTATTCAGATATCATCACTTTTTTTAACCTCGTTTCTCCAGAGGCAAGAATTTTATTTCTTCTTAAGATTACGCCTTTTCTTTAAGTCCAGAAAAGCTCTGGGTTTATACTGCCATGAGCATTTGGTTGTAAATGCCTCACTAGAAAGCTATCTGATTTTCTGTAATTTCACAGAAGCCACACAGAAAAAGAGCATGCCAGGGCCTCTGGTAAATGAGGCTGGCTGCAGTTTCCCTCCCACTCTGAAAATTTCAGTTACGGGACCCTGATCCTCTGTGCTATGGTTGGTGGTGGCTTGGTACAACCTGTTGGGGCCACTCAGTCAGTGTCAGCAGTCAAAAGGAAGATTCACCTTTCAGAGACCATGCTCATGAGTCTAAAATTGTCAAATCTCAAGCCTATTTTGTATTTGAGACGTCCTGAATATTTGAAGGCAAACAAAACTGTAGTATATGTGAGGGGAACTTTCCATTCAGATGAGACACTACAAAAATCACCAAGAGCCTGAGCCATTGACTGGAACAATCTGGAAACATTGACAAGACAACCAAAGTTACTAGGATGTGGAGTCTGGATTAGATACAAATGAGTGTGAGTCTGTGGTCCTCAGGGTCAGTGAGAACTTCAAACAAAAATAAAGCAATATCCTGCGTACCTTCTTGGAAAGGAAATGTATCTGACCACTTAGATGTGGATGAGGAAGCTCTGGGGCATCCTGCTTCTTCCTCTAGAAAACTGGATTCCATGGACTCACTCTCTCTGTACAGCATTCAGACCTAAATGATGCTATCTGCTTAATTATTTATAAACAGTGCCTTGAAGGGAAATACTTTAATGAATCTTTTTTGATTGACTGGTTGTTGAACCAGTTTTGGAAAAGCCCTGCAAAGCATGACTCAAAATATATATTGAATTTAGAAAATATCAGCTTACATATTCCAAAAAAAATGGTAAGCACTTCTTAACTTGCCCTCACAATTTTTCCTCATGGCAAGCCATTTTCCAACACACTCCCAGCAGTAACTAACATGGGAAGGTTAAAAAAAAAAAAAAAAAAGCGAATATTTTCTGCCCACCTAACAATGAAATTCACATGATAAAATTTGAGTCGCTTATTTCACATTCATATCCAAATGTTTTAATTTTACTGTCCACTACCCCCATCCAAATTTATTTTGAGCTCCTTGAGATGGAAAATATGTCTCTTAATCATTTATCTTCACAGGAGCCCAGACACTGTTTGGTGAGGCCATGTTGAATGATTGAAGTACTTTAATTAAAACCAAATATCCTAGGCCAGGCATGGTGGCTCACACCTGTAATCCCAGCACTTTGAGAGGCCGAGGCAGGCGCATCACGAGGTCAGGAGATTGAGACCATCCTGGCTAACATGGTAAAACCTCATCTCTACTAAAAATACAAAAAATTAGCCGGGCATGGTGGCGGGCACATGTAGTCCCAGCTACTCGGGAGGTTGAGGCAGGAGAATGGCGTGAACCCAGGAGGCAGAGCTTGCAGTGAGCCGAGATCATGCCACTGCACTCCAGCCTGGGCGACAGAGCTGTCAAAAAACAAACAAACAAACAAAAAAACAAATATCCTAAACGCCAACTAAAAACTAACAAAAAAGTTAACTTATATTGCCATTAATACCTTGATTAACAGAAAAAAAAGTAAGATAACAATACCTCTTTTGGTTAAAATATAAACACCATCCCATCTAAGAAATTAAAACCAAGGACAAGTCTTGACATTTGGTGAGTTCTTTATAAGCAAAGAAACGCGTAAAGTTTTGCTGTAATTCAAGAGCCACTCTTGTCAGCGCTTTAAAGAGAGTAGAAATTAAGCTACATTAAAACTTGTCTTGGCCCAGTTATAGAATGAAAGCAAGCATCTATGGAATGGTTCCAGGATAGGTTTCAAATCAGTTTGAATCCAACTATTGGGTCCTTATTAGGACTTCAGGGGACAGCCAAGAATTACATTTAATTCATTATCTTGTTCTGAAAGTGGTACATTGACTGCTACACAAATTGAAAGCAGCATTTACACAAGCTAATACCTATGGTATCTTTCCAATTTATCTTTTAGGCATTATCACTTCCCAGTGTGCCTCCTTGAAAGTTTGACATGTGGCCTGAATTCTCATTTTGTAGGATGATAGCTATTCACCCTGAAGAGAACATTGAAGAAAATGGCCCTGCATTAAAGTGCTAAGAATGCTACCTGAAATACATTTTAAAAGATTTGAAAATAGCTACAGCCTTGTGGCAGAAATTGTGTTAAGAACATACCTTCTAAGCAGTTCATTCTCTCTAGATTAAGCTGCAGCATTCTTGAGTTAATTCATTGCTGTTTAGCTCATGTTAGTCAATCTGGTGTAAATTCACATGGAATTATTGTCCCCCTTTTTGAAACATTCAAGGCAACCAATTTTTGTCCTTCACTGTTCTTGAAAAGAGAGAAAATTTAAACAATATGTTTGTCTCTGTGATGTCAAAATAACTATGTTAAAATTCAAGACAGGAAAATGTTCCTTTAGTAAACCAGGAGGGATGAAGCAGGAAGAAATGTTGCCCACATATAGAATGACTTTGAATAGTTCATTGATCTCACTGTTTAGCATCCCCTTTTATAGAGTATTAACAAAACCCTGCATAGATACGAAATTGACAGTATAATCCTAGAGTGATATGTTACTAGACACTAGCGACTGAGAATACTGTATTGACTCTCAGATTTCAGCCAATAGCCCTCCAAGCAACTCATATTAATGCTGTACATTGATATGAAACCTTTCTTCCAAAAGGACAAAGCACTTCCTTAAAATTGCCTTGCTGGGTTTTATAACAACTCAACGATGAGACTGAGACCACGGTGTGTTAAACTGAGATAATACATTAAGTTTTCTCATTTTCAATCTAGTATTTCAAACACTTAATCATTAGTTGTCCTTTCAGTCTCCAAGAATGCCAGGAATTATCCATTCTATACAAGATTTGAAAAAGGTTATGTTTCAGAGAAGGTTCTTTTGGAGTCTATAAACCATTAAATAAAAGTGTAAAAATCAATTGTATGGGACATAAGTGACTTTCTTTTTCAGCTAAGGTTTCTATTTTTCCATCCCAAAGAAAAATAACATGAATGTTAGAAAATATCAATAAAATAGATATTTTCAGTAACTGTACAAAATATTTCAAAAGTTAAGCACACTCTTTACTAATTGAGAATGCTTGACTAACCTTTTGACTGCAGAAAGCTTTCACTGGTCTTTTAAAAATGTAAGGATTAGCCATACTAGGAAATATTTAAAAACATTTTGATGCAGATATCAAATGAAAGAATAGGGTTTTTTTAGAAGTTAATTATGTCTTCCTTTCTTATGTTATTTCTAGTCTCTGACTTAACAACATGCAGTGCTTAAATTACAAAATCTGCTACCAGATGTAATAAATGCCTGAAGAAATGAACACTATAAGATCAAAGCTCTATACAAGTGCAAAGTAAAGAGAGGCTTAGTGGTCCAAAGCAAGTTATACAAGTCAAGGCCTCAGCCATTAATTTGACTTCCTGTTTTGTTGAATCTAATATGATGAGCTAATGCCTAACCCAATGCATTGCCCTTCTCTGTTCTTTTTAGAGCACTTCTTCCCTTACCTTCCTCTTAATCACTTGATCCTTTGAAGATATATATATCAATGAGAAGGAAAATCCTTTCCTAAAGCTAGCAGCTCACAGTTAGCATCTCATTGAAATTTCACAAGGAGGAGCACTGAGCATGTGTTTTTGCCCTCTGCTTTGATAAGCTGCATGATGGCTTTACCCAACACCCACCGTTACAATTGTATTTGCCCTTTGGATTAAAAACATAGTGAAGGAGAAAAATATATGTTTCATTTAGGTTTAAATGATCTCAAACCAGCAAAATCATGTGCCATCTTTGCCTTTTCTAGAATCTATATACTTTCTTTTTCATTTGGAGCAATAGTGTGTTTGGTTAATAACCTGTTTTCTGCTGCTAAGGGAGCTGAAGTGCCATTAACACATATTAAAGTACCATTGATTCCATTAGCGCCGACAAGCACTAAATCCCAATTTCTTTTTAAATAAGCATTAAAACAAATGCAGATGTCCTTTATTAACAAGTAACATGCTGAGCAACCCTTATTGCAATTGTTTAATATATGAGAGATGTCTTAAAGACCAAGTTAGAATCTCAAGGAGCTGAAATGCTAGAGCTTGGGTACAATGAAAAACAAGTGAAGGAATGAATGTGAATTTCCTCCATGCATAGGAGCCTATCCAAAGTGCCATTTTTTAAATCTCTCAGGTTAGAAACAATCACTTTTCACTTTCATATGCTTTCACATTGATATATTATAATTCAAGTAATACCACATCAGTAAAGAGACACAAGTTATAGAGTTACAATAACCTAATTTATGATTGGGGAACCTAGACCCAGGAGATGGATATGGCTTAGATGGACTCTCCTCTGTGGCCTCTACATGTGATCCCCATAATTAGATGTTCCCACAGAATAGTCAAACACTTGCCTAGGAAGGAATCGCACAGAAAAAACAACTATGACCCTGGGCATCAGGCCTTCTTAAAAATGTGAGTATTCTAAGACCTTATCTTATCCTAGGAGAACTTAGAATCTTCTAATTAAACCATAGAACCAAATTTGTGGCAAAAACAAATATGTTTTAACTTTATGGTATTAGTCTCATTCCTAAGCACCGCTTTATTTCTTTTTCTCTTCCCTGCTTGTTTATCATCTCTTCTTCACCTATTTCTACTGTGTATTGTGTTATTTATACATATTCCTTGTGATCTGTTTTTAATATTTTTTCAAATAAAGTTGAAGGTAATAAGACAAACGTGAGAGATATTGACTCATTTTGCTTGCTGCTGTATTTGCAGAGCCTAGAATAATGTCTGATATATAGGAGGCATCTTGGTAAATATTTGTTGAATAAATAAAAATATGGTAGATGACAAGCAGGTAGGTGTGAAGACAGAAGATATAGCACAGGGAAGGAAGGAAGGAAGGAAGGAAGGAAGGAAGGAAGGAAGGAAGGAAGGGGAAAAGAAGGCGAATATTTTGGAAAAATTGAGGGGAAGAAAGAAGAAAAGAAATGAGAAAAAATATTGGTATCCAAATGAGAAATTAATTAGGGGGATATTGGTATTTGTCATAACAGGAATGAACACTTGCTTACGTCAAATGTGCCCAAATATGTAAGATTGTTTTCAACATGTCAACAATCCATCAAATGTTTATCAAATACTTATGTGTACAACAATGCTAAGTGCTGGGAGGATTAAAAACTACATGGCATGATCTCAGCCCACAAGATGCTTACGATAGATTTAGACATACGTAAAAGTTCACAACTGTGTAAATTTTGCCATATTTAAATGGCTTTGACTAAGTGGAAGAAATAACTATACAAGTTAATGGATTAGCCTTCTATGGGTCCATGGATGCTAACAGAAGAGAGGTGACTCTTCGTCAGAGACAAGGAACTATATTACTGACAACCAAAACAAAAGCAGGAGTACTAGCATATTTGTGCTGGTTCTACAAGTTCCTAAAGTCCTTCAATAGGGATATATGGAGGGCCAGGAAGCCCCTAAGCATGGAGTAGGATGTACCACAGGAGTTCCATGAGCTAGAGAATCTGTCACATTTTAGAAGCAGTAAGCAAGCTGTTCTTTGTCTGGAAGGTAAACAGTTGCATTGTATGAGACCTGTGATTGTTTACCTTGCTTTCCATGTTAGCCACTCTTAGGATTCCCAGTCCAGTAAAATAAGCATCCATAATGGAGGATACATCTGTTATAGTATGTAGTTTTAGAGATAAAACTGTGTTGCACTACAATGTCTGATTAGGAAATAAGCTGTGATTATGTATGTGCTGTGGGAGCTGGCAGATAACTGAGAGGTGATTGACCAAATAGAAGAATCATAGCAGAAAGTTATCAGCACATTCATCATATAGAATAGCCTTAGACAACTTGAAGCACATGGTAATGTCTTCACCCCTTCCCCCAAAGTGTCTATTATGGATGGTTTGCACATACAGAGGCATGTATAGAAGTCACTGTAGTACACTTAATAAGGAGTGTGACATCAGGTGTTAGCCTGGGGTTGCAGGGGGCTGGGAACTTTGTAGGGGTAGACGTGATAGGCTACCTAATTAAAAAAAACACATAGCAAAAGTTGAGTTCATTTCCTAGTTGTTCAAAGGAATGTTCACATTGTAAACTGGTTGAAGAATAGGGCTAAAGGCTTAATACTAACATCTATGTCCACAATATAATGTTGTCATATCAAACCTCCCAGGTGGCTTGTGTGAGCATTCTCTGCAAAGTTCTCCACTAAACACATCCCACTGTAAGGTTATTGAGACTGTCAGAATCTGCCTTCCTTCTTAAAGAGTGTATTTTGAAAACGTTTTGAGTATATTCTCTTTAGGAAAAAAATGCACCTCATTATATTTGGTTTTTACATGTAGCAACTTCCTGAAGAATTTTGTTTCATTGGACAGCAGGGAGGTTGGAAGCAGAAGGACACTAATGAAATTTAAAAAGAACATATTTTTATCTCTCAGGGTTTTAGCTGCTTTGGTTACTTGTTTATCTCCTGAAATTCTAACTTCCTCTTTTTGATATAGAAATCTTAATTTCATTCATTGCAATACCAAAAGCAAAACAGAAACCATGCGCTTTTAGATGAGGAATAAGGATCAGGCTAAATAAACTCCTGTGCACACTGCCTTGATGTGTTAATGGTCTATAGTCAATAACTTGCTATTCATTTTGCTTTAAAAAATTACAGTTTTATACAGAAATTCAGGTGGATAAACACAAAAACTTGGTATAAATGTACCAGATTTGTTTTTCTGCACAGGTATTTCTAGGTTCAAAATATTTTCGTGAGTGCATTTTTACTTTTGTAGAGCTGCATGTGTCATTTTATCACTCTGTAGATACAGGGAGACATCCTAAATGAGTCCTTAGGGTTTCCTCTGGGTTATGTCTCCTCCTGTTCATTGCTGCCATCAGGTTATTAGAGTTTAATGAACTAAGCATTTGTTTTGGTTTGATTTTTAAGACAACATAATTACAAATCTTCAAGACATTTCACAAATACAATTTGACAAATATGTCAGTATTTGTTTACAAGATGTTAGAGGGCTTTGTTCATTTAGCTGTAAAATAACTAAATCTAAGAATAAACATTCCAAAAGATGTAAACAAGAAGCTAAATATCAGAAGTATGAAATTAGGTTTCTCATTTCAACCGCAAAGTTTGCTTTGATCTTGAATTTCATTCAAAAGCGCCTTGAATGTCTTAACATGGTCACAGTCCCAATGACAATTCTAGCATTGATTTACTACTCACTATTTAGCCAAGAGTCACAAGGTCTTAAATTACCTTAACTTGCTTAAGTTTTAGAGCACTTTCTTTCTTGTTTTCTTCCAACTGAAGCATCCTGAAGTGGATTGTCTTATACAATAGGATGAAGACTTTCAAAAAACATGTAGCATAAGAAAAGAGTACAATTGCTTTGGGAGACGTAGCCAAAAATTTCTTGCCAAGGCCAATGTTGAGAAGAGTGTTTCCCAAGTTGTCCTCCAAAACTTTTATAGTTTGAAGTCTTACATTTAAATCTTTAATCCATATAGAGTAAATTTTTGTATATAGTAAAAGGTAGGGGTTCAACTTTAATCTTCTGCATATGGCTAGCCAATTATGCAAGCACATTTATTGATAGTGCTTTCCTTTCCCCATTGCTTATTTTTGTCAGACATATCAAAGACCAGATGGTTGTAAGTGTTTGGCTTTATTTCTGAATTGTCTCTTCTGGGCCATTGGTCTACGTGTCTGTTTTTGTACCAGTACCAAGCTGTTTTTATCACCGGGGTTTTATAGTATAGTTTGAAGTCAGGTAGTGTGATACCTCTGGCTTTGTTCTTTTTGCTTAGGAATGCTTTGGCTATTAAGGTTTCTTTTTGGTTCCATATTAATTTTAGCAGAGTTTTTTTCTGATTCTGTGAAGAATGACACTGGTAGTCAGATAGGAATAGCATTGTATCTGTTAATTGCAAGTAGGACCTAATAAACTAAAGAGCTTCTGCACAGCAAAAGAAACTACCAACAAAGTAAACAGACGACCTACAGAATGGGAGAAGATTTTTGCAAACTATGCGTCTGACAAAGTGCTATTATCCAGAATCTATAGGGAGCTTAAATCAACAAACAAAACACAGATAACCCCTTTAAAACATGGGCAAGGAACATGAACAGACACTGCTCAAAAGAAGACATACAAAGTGGCCAACAAACATTTGAAAAAATGCTCAGCATCACTAATCATCAGAGAAATGCAAAACAAAAGGAATAGCATCTCACACCAATCAGAATGGCTATTATTAAAAAGTCAAAAAACAATAGATGCTGGCCAGGCTGTGAAGAAAAGGGAACACATATACTAATGGTGGGAATTTAAATTAGTCAAGGCACTATAGAAGAGTTCTCAAATAACTTCAAAAAGAGCTACCATTTGACCCAGTAGTCTCATTAATAGGTATATACTCAAAAGAAAATAAATAATTCCATCAAAAAATTACATGCATTCGTGTGTTCACCACCGCACTATTCACAATAGCAAAGGCATGGAATCAACCCAGGTGCCCAACAGCAGTATACTGCATAGAGCAAATGTGGTACATATACAGCATAGAATACTATATAGTCATTAAAAAGAGTGAATTCATGTCCTAAGCAGCAATATAGTTGGAGCTGGAGGCCATAATTCTAAGCAAATTAATGCAGGAACAGAAAACTAAATACCACATGTTCTCACTTATAAGTGGTAGCTAAGCACTGAGCACACATGGATATAAATATGAGAAAAACAGACTATGTGGACTACTAGAGAGTGGGGTTGGGTTAAAAATCTACCTATTGGGCACTATGCTCACCACCAGGGTGACAAGATTCATTTTCAAAACCTCAGCATCACAAAATATTCTCATGTAAAAAATTCGCCCAGGTACCCCCAGTATCAAAAATAAAAGTTAATTTTTTAAAAAAGTGAACATTGCAAATATTTTCCACTTATAATCTTTTCTCATTAATTTTTATTAAATAACAAGCTCAGATCATTATTTTCTAATTTTCTCAAACACTGGTTAGAAGTCAAGAGTAGCAAAAAATTTGTGTAGGGAAAGTGTTTTTGCTTTTTTTGTTGTTTTTTTGTTTTTGTCTTTTTTTTTTTTTTTTTTTTTGTATAGGGTAGGGAGAAGTATATAAGCCTAGATGTGAAATGGAAATAGAGAGGCTATGCACTAGGACCTTGGAAAGCCATTTTGTTCATCTAAGATTGTAAAGATAATACATATGTATTGGAAGAGGTGACCGTGACATAATTTGTTCTTATTATTTTCACAGGTTTGAAGAGATTTGTTGACATTTATGATCCAGTTCTACTCACCCATATTTATCACCTTTGTCTGCAAGAAATATGCTTGCAATCACAAGTACTTCATGTGGCATGCCTTGGATAGTTGTCTACTTCTCTCATTTAGGATTATTTTAAGGCTTTCACCTTTTAAAAATTGTTGATATTATTATAAGGGACCTAAGATTTTGATGACAATAAAATCTGGAAAGAGAAGACCCTCAAAAAATTACAATTAAAACTACTGTATGATTTAGCAATTCCACTACTGGGTATACATCCAAAGGATATAAAATTAGTATGTCAAAGAGATATCTATACTCTCATATTCATTGCAGCATTTTTCACAATAGCCAAGACACAGAATCAATCTAAGTGTCCACCGACAAATGAATGAATGAAGAAAAGGTGAAACATACACAATAGAATACTATTTAGCTTTAAAAAAAGAGGAAAAGAGGAGAGATCTCTACTGTGGCCTCAGAACATTAAAAAATGCATCAAACAGGTATCAGTATTGCATTTAGTATACCAGAGTCTCTGCAGAGTACCTAATATTCACCTAATAGAATTGAGTTGTAAGTTTTGTCACAATTAGAAATAGGCTTTCCCTATTGTAGAAGCTTTACTTGATTTTCAACACAGTTAACTTTCAGTTTTATAGGATAGCCCTGCATTGGGCACCAGCACCCAAAAGGTAAATAAAGAAATGCAGTAGGCAGGTGAAATGAAAAAGAACCAAGTGTAAAATTATTTTTCTCATCACAGTTCTTCCAAGGGTAGGGCCTGTTTCCATTCCTCATTGTTTTTACCTGGAAACTTAGCATTAGGCTTACTGGAGATCAGAACAGGAAAGTTTTCTCCTCAGGACATGAACCAAAGATGCCTATTAAGCTTTAACTGTGAAATATTTTAAAGGAAGCTAATATTAGCATCAGCACTCCATGGTGACCAAAACAAATAAAATTATTCTGAGGGTAAAAATTAACACTGATCACGCTCCATAAAGTGGATAGTGTATCTATGTGACCTGACTGTTATAATTAAATAGTTTACACAGACATGCACACTAATTGATTAATAATATAAGGCCCAATTTTAATGGCATAAATATCCTTATGCTAACTGAGCTGCCTGATATGTGTCTCAGGCATTTATTAGCATGAAGAAAGATATTGCCAACTATATAAGGATGCGAAAATAGGGCCACTGTAAATTCAGAATAAAGAATTAAGGTGTCTAGATCTGGCTTATTGCCAGCATCTTGTGAGATTTCTGACTAGTAGCAAGTCCTTTGTTTGACATACTTTTTTACTGTTCCTCATCTTGTCCGAGGTGCCTTACACAGAGAGGGCATGTGCCTTTGTTTGCTTGAATATGTCAAATATAATAAAGTCCAAACTAAAAATTATGAGTCTTTGGTTCCTAATCTACCTTTTGCCTATAGCTGTGTAAGCCTAGAAAAATATTTAATTTCTCTTCCCCTTAGTTTTTGTTCTCTATATATGTTGGACTAGATGAACTCTGAGTACCTTTCTAGTTCTAATATGAGGTGAACTATCCTACGGAGAGGTACCTGTTCAAGTAGACCTCTGCTCTATTTGCCTCTGAGCTTTCATTATTGTAACACTGTGGGTTTTTTCTTCCCTCCTTCTACTATGTGCTTTGAATGGAGTTGTCTCCAACCCTGGTTCCAGAGTGGGGCATGTGGTCAATGCTGGCCCATCAGAGCATTGACTTTGTCTGGCCACAGTCACATGGAAGCAAGCCATAGGCATAGGATCCAGTTGAAGCAAATAAAATACAATGATAGCTTGGATTGCTGGGAGAATCAGTCCTAAGGATGCTATGAGATGGGACATGCCGAGACTAACTCAGCAAGCCAGTAAGCAGAAAGAGAAAGAGAAAAATCAAGTATTGACATTATTTGATCCCGTGAATCAAACTCACCCAGTGGCAATACAATCTGTAAACCTTTCCATTATATGAACCAATGAGTTCTTTTGAGGTTTATGTCAATTTAGGTAAATTTCTGGTCAGTGGCAATGAAAAAAGTACTAACTGTTAATTCCTGCAAATGTCCTGCATTGTGTTTCAAACCCTTTTGTTATCCAAAATATTTGGCTGTGATATAGGACAGATCTAATGGATCACCTGACGCATGCACCTGGTACTACAAAAACAAGGCCTCTATAAAAATGGAAGAAAAGTTAGGATTGAATTTGTGTTTTATTAATTCAATGAATGTAAATTATCAATCCTTATCCAAAACTGAAGAAGAGAAAAGTCAAATAATGCACCTCCATAGTAGGCTAGTTCTCCAACCTGATCTGATAGATATTTTTTTAGACAGGGTCTTACTCTGTCACTCAGGTTGGAGTGCAGAGGCACAATTATAGCTCGCTGCAGCCTCAAACTCCTGGACTCAAGGGATCCTCCTGCCTCAGCTTCTCAAGTAATTAGGACTACAGATGTGTGCCA
The DNA here is from genome assembly GCF_003255815.1 of Theropithecus gelada. Lineage (NCBI taxonomy): Eukaryota > Metazoa > Chordata > Mammalia > Primates > Cercopithecidae > Theropithecus > Theropithecus gelada. The sequence continues at coordinate 122,757,562 of NC_037669.1, forward strand.
CCATGCCCAGCTAATTTTTTTATTTATTTTTATTTTTTATTTTATTTTATTTATTTATTTATTTATTTATTTATTTATTTATTTATTTATTTTCAGAGATGAAGTCTTGCTTTGCTGCCCAGGCTGGTCTGGAATTCCTTGCTTCAAGCAATCCTCCCACTTCAACTTCCCAAAGAACTGGGGTTACAGGCATAAGCCTGTCCCACTCTGGAACCAGGGGTAGAGACAGCTCCATCCAAAACACATAGTAGAAGGAGGGAATCTGTTAGATTTTCAAAGGCCGCCAAGATCAGTTAAACAATTGCTGAGCTAAAGAAAAGAGCTTACGATTCATCAAGTATCTTTGACATCCCATGTAGTTATTGAAATAAATATTTGTATGCTACTTCATGTCTTTATCCTGATGCCTTTCTCTGTTCCTTTCTCAGATGCAATTGAGCAAAATACATTTTTTCAGCAAGATATATGCCTGAATTTCCCAATGCCTACCACTTAGAGCACTAGTTTATGAGAAAACTGATGTACAGTTTTGTCACTGAGTCCACAGGTCTGGGAGAACAAGTTTAAAATCTATCCCTCTCCAGGAAATTTCCATGAATATGAAGATATCAAATTCTCTATTTCTTTTTCATGTTATTTAATGCAGCATTTCCCAAACTACGTAGATAAAAGCCATTTCATGCCCCCTTACAATACTTATAAATACATGAGAGAGTAGCATTCCACAGAACCTACTTTGGGAAATACTCATTTAGCTGATGGTCTCAAAACTCTTCAAAAAAAATTATAAATATAAACAGAGCTCAGAATCAAGCACTTAAACTTTCCCTTTTATTGGACCTCTATCTTACCTGCTCACCTTCCAATTCCAGTAGAAGCTTGGACCATATAAAGTTATCCATATTTGATGGCTTTGATCCACATCCCAACTCATCCCCTGCACTGCATGTTTTTCATTTGCCCCTCCAGGTCCACTACTCTTATCTACCCTACTCTGTGTCTATGAGGTTGAGATTCATAGTCTGTATCAGTGGAATTCCTTGCTGTCTAGCTTCCCAGTGGGGTTAGACAGTTAGGTTGGTTGGGGTTAGGTTGGGGTTGCCCAGTGAGGCCGACTGGGATATGGGCAGGCAGGAGGGAGGGAGGTCCGATATCTCATGCCACAACTTTCTCTTTGCCTCAGGTTGCCTAGGGTTATATAAAAAGTCCACACTCTCAGTAGCCCTCTGTTTTCACGATACTTTCTCTGGTACAAGGTTTCTAGGCCTTCACACTATTGACATCTTGAGCCAGATAGCTGTTCATTGTATGCATCTGTTTAGCAGAATTCCTGGCCTCTCCACACCAGGTGCCAATAAGATCCACTCAGTCAGGGCAATCCGAAATGTTTCCAGACAAATCAAATTCTCTGACTATTTCTTTTTCATGTTATTTAATGCAGCATTTCCCAAACTATTTAGTTAAAAGCCATTTCATGCCCCCTTACAATACCTTACAATACCAAGGAGTACAATTTCCTCCTACCTGCCACCCCACCATTGAAAACAACTGACAGCAACTCCTTCCAGGTTCCAGGTTTACTACTAAGTGCCCCCCTTGGCACCTTAGACAGGGTTAGTAACATGCCTCTCATTGCTACCATGGCAGTGCTTCTCTGTTCCTGATTGGTTCCCTTTTTTTTGTAAAGAGTCCTTTATTAAAATTCTTTCCAGTTCCCTCATTTGAATACGCTATATATTTGCTGTAGGGACACTGACTGATAAACTCTCCATTCTTCCCCAATCCCACTAAACTGTTTACTGTCCACCACTTAAAAACTCGATCACTTTCTTTAAGTCTTTACACAAGTCCTGTTTATAAGAGAAATGGAGTATTAATTAAGAGTCCATGACATATCAAATATAGTGACTGGTACTTACATATTGTGGTAAGCAGAGGTTGATTGCATCCTGCTCCATCCCAGCATCCATTTTCTCCTTCCAAAAAGCACCCTAATTTGGGTTCAAGTATCCACCACTCCCATCCCATACGTAAAACATGCCCTTCAGGCAGAGTGCACCCCACTGCTAGCTTCAGAGACTGTTCTAAGGCTAATCCCATTGTCCTTGTAAGTGACTGGCTTGGGAGCCCAACCATGGACCACCTAGTGAAAGATATTACTTAGGTCTCAGACTTGACTCACTAACGGGCATGTGTTACAATTTGGTCAAATTACCCATGAAGATAGGTTTCATGGGAGTTCTGGGAAAGACATTTTCTCATTTCAAAAAGAAGGCCACCCCAAATGACCTTTTTTCCTCTGAATTTTCTTTGTGCATTTTAAGCCCTAAAGCTCTTGTAGCCATGTCAGTACTCGAATGAGGAAGAAGTCAGCTCAGGAAGGAAGGCAAAATATAGAGAGAATCCCAAAGAAGTAGAGTCACCAATTCAACCATATCTGACCACTGTCAAACATTTAGACTTTCACAATTTTGTTATCCAACATATTTCTTCATTTTGAAGGAAATTTGAGTTGGGATTTCTACCACTTGTTACTAAAAGTTTTCTAGCTAAAACATTCATTTGATTGATTCAACAATTGCATATTTTGTGCTTACTATAAACTAGACCCTGCTTTAGGCATTGGAGCTGCTGCAATGACTCCAAAAGACCAAAAGTGACAAGCAGAGTTATGTGGTTAATTTTCACATCATCTGTAAGAGCTAGATGTAAGTGTCAAATGCTGACAGAATTCTCAGCTGAGAGATATTAAGTGACTTGTTTAAAGAGACCCAAGTAGAAAGTGTTGGAACCAGACTAGGCCTGTCCGATGACATGGCCTTTCTATTTCACTCCTCTCAGTTAAAATCAGCCATATCAAATCTTCCATCTGTCACTTAATCTAGACCAGTGACCAGATAGACAAGACATAAATTTGGTAAAATTTGATAAGGAGGAGGCAGTTAGGTAGTCCAAGAGTCTGGAATAGTCTCCATGAGTTTAAAGGAGAACAACAATGGACTTGGAGTTGCCCTCCACCGATGACTTGCCCTTCTTTGGCTCTTGCTGACTTGCAGAGCCCTCCGAGTGTTGCCCACATTCTCCACCCTGTAGCCTCAGAGCAATCCTAATGGCTCTCAACTGAGCTAACTTCTGCTTTCTTTGTAGGAGCCTAGAGAACATCTGCATCCTTCTGTACATGTCCTGCTCCCATGTTTACTCTATCCCTACATTCCAACTGGATGCCAGTGTGAAGCTCTGTTTTCAGATTTCCCCTCAATGACTACCACTCTACCAGATGCCCTCCTGGGTTTTCAACCCAGAGAAAGGAAAGCACACACACCTGTCTGATCAATTACCTCCCTTCACGTCTTAACTCTTTCTTCCTCCCACTCACAGAGGGTAGAATGGGCAGGATTTATACTTCTTCATGTTTTTCAGATTCCGTTCCTATTTTACAATCCTGACTCTGACCTTTTTCTGGGACCATAGGGTGGACTGGGTGCAGAGATAGAAGCCACTTGATTATTAATATTCCTCATGAAACATTCCAGAAATAGTGACCCTAGTTCATTAGAAATACCAGCACAATGACTAGGTGAAATTGTTTTGGAATCAAATGAAATTACATAAAAGCTGTTGCTAAGATGTAAAGAACCATACAAATGTAAGATAGCATAGTGTTATGCAGTTACAAGGAAACAATCCATTTAGCCATATATTCCAATTTCAATGTATCTTTGTAATGAAGTAAATTATAAAGTTAAATTAAAAATGTCAACTGTATACTATTACAATATGAAGCAAGATATCCATCAACAGATTATATCTGTAAGTTGTTAGTAAATCTCAGACTCATCGAATAATATGTTCAGGTGAGGTGGACTTACAATCAGTGGATCTCAGCCATGGCTGTACAAGAGAATCACCTGGGCAGGACTGAAATAATGACAAGTGTCCAGGCTCTACCTTAAAACCAAATAAACTATAATTAATTTTTGAGAGAAATAAAATTACATGAAAGAAACAGAAGAAGAAAATAGTTATTGATATAAAATTAAAAATTTTAAAGTTGGAGCTTCTCTGGAATATTAAGACCTCAATATAGATGAGTAAACTAAAGTTAAAAAAAAACAGATTATTCAGATAACCTATAATCATATTTTCAAGGCTAGAGAAATAAAAAGTGATTTTATCTAGATATCATTTTATTTTTAGAGTGAGAAATATGAAGATTTACCAAATTGTCTAAAGTCTTCCTCCACCTAAGATCCGTGAATTATACCAGGATTTTCAAAGATAGGGATGGCATTCCCTTCCAGAATTCTCTACCCTCTGATTCAAGCATTTCAGCACCAGCACCTGCTTCTCTGCCCATTGCCCAAGTGATAGCACGACTTCAGAGAAATGTGAAGTACTTCTTACTCACACTTAAATTGGCCTAAAACACCAGCTTGATCAGAAACACAGATGCCTGAAATAGAAATAGTCCTGTCTCTCTGGTTCCCAGGGCCAGAAGACAAATGGGATGGGGGCCAGAGCCACAAAGGAGGTGCTGTTGGAGCTGGCATCCCAGCGGCAAAGTGAATCATCACTGTCATTCAAGATTTGTCCAAAACCAACCAGAGCTTAGGGGAAGAGAAGGAGTTTTTGGGGTGTGTGTGGTTTTTTTTTTTTTTTCTGAGACTTTACAAGGATGGTGGTGACAGCAGCTGTGCTTCCTCCCCTTAGAAAGTCATTTTAGCATTAGATTTTCCCTAAGGAAGAAGCAGATGGAGAGAAGCTTGACTCGCACATATGTGGCTGCTGCTGGCATTCCTGCTGCTGCTCCTGACCCTGGATTTTTTGGAGAAATAGGCCTTTGGAGGAGGGAGGGAATGATTATTCAAGAGGCTCTTTTCATACCTGCTGAATTAAAGCCCCAAGGGTAAATTAATGTTAGGCATTAACTGTATACTCTCTGAAATTCTCCTAAAGATGGTAGCAACAGGCTATTATTTTTTGTAAAGTGATGTTAACTCCTGATCTCTTAGTAAACATGGTAGGAACAATGGGTGACAGGCAAGGTAGCTATGCAGATGAATAGCACAGAATTCCTGGCCACAGAGTGGTTATAGTCAAGTTCTTTAGCAGGATGGTGGATTGAATCCTAGGCTGTTTTTACATACTCACCAACATATTTTCCTTTTGCACATAGTCTACTTCCCAACTTCACCCTACAGAGAAGCACCTGCTCCACACTGAGTATATTACCCAGGAGGGCAATGTAATTGGGTGAAAGCAAAGAAATAAAAAAACAGTCTGCCTTTTTTCTGACTTCACTTCCAAAGATTTAAGCCTTGAGGACATACTGAACTTCTATAATGGATAAAACATTTGCTTGAAAGATTCTCTTTTACTGAAGCAGAGAGGAGAGATGAAAGGGGAGAGAATGAGAGCAGAGAGTTTAGTGAGAAAGAAAAGAGAGGCCCAAACCTGTTAAAGCCAGGCAAAATGAAAAATATTTTCAGGAAAGGGCAACCATGACCTTGTTTAAGCATCTGGGAACTGAATGGGAGCTGAATTTTCATCTTCAGACTACATGCTCCCAAGATAATGCAAGCAGTTTCTCCTACTGGCAATTGCATCTGCAGAGAGTTTTCCTTTATTAGTAGCCAGCATTTTATCATTGACCACACGGAAGTTGACATCTGTCCTGACCCACAGACTTGGCTTCATCCTTTGTATGTACCTCACATGGACAGGCTTTTGTTACACCCAAAAGAATGAGAGTGGCCACTGGTACCTAGGAGGTCCTCACATCTACTGTGTATCAATATTTGGGAGAACAAAACAAAAACTTGTCAAGATTCTCCCTGAGGGAGGAGACTGATAAACATATCCCATTACAGATGTTACAGAAGGAATGATATAAGCATAAATAGAGTCAAATTAGAAAGAAAAACAAAGGGTCATTTATGCTTCTAGGACAAGAAAAGACATTGTGTCTTTGAGTAGGTGATACTGGGCACCAGTTTAGAAAGATGAATGAGTAGAAGACTTCCAAGTGGAGAGTGCAACAAGGAAAGCATAGCATCCAGGGAAGCAGAAGATGCAAAAGTTGTTAAGACATAGAACTGAAAGAAAATGCAGTATGGAAATAGTAATTAATCACATCAAATGCATTAGAAACCTTCTAAGCATTTACTGGACATGAGAAGCATTCATTAGAGTTGTCCGTTAGGAGAAGATTGGTGATTCCGATCAAAGCAAAGTCAGTGGATAATTAAGTTCCAAGATAGATTATGCTAAACCGAATAGTGAACTAGAGGAGGAGAAGTGACAGCATACATGAAAAGCATGGTTCTCAAAGGTGTTCCATCTGACTAGCAGCACCAATATCACCTGGAAATTTGATAGAGATGCAAATTCATGCCCCCTCAACTCCCACTCAGATGTACTGAACCAGAAGATAAGGAATGGGGTCAGAAATCTGGGTTTCACAAGTCATCCAGATGACTTTGATGCTTGCTACAGTTTGGGAACCATTGCTGTAGACTATTCTTGTGATGAACTTAAAATGTTTATTTAATAATACCAGTGAGGACTTTAAACTAAGTGTTTATTTAATAACATTGAGGATTCATTTGTATTAAGAGCTTCTTGGTAAGTAGTGAAATATTTCTTAATGACTTCTGGTAGTGGTTAAGAAAGCTCACCCAATAGATGAAATCAGCAATAGGTATATAAGTCCAAGAAATTTCTAAGAATGGGTGACTAAGAGGTTGAGAGAACAGCTCCAGAGCCAGATAAGGTAACTCAAATGAATGTCAAGATTACAGACTTAAAATGTGTTACCTTAACTGAATCAATTTTGCACCCTTTTCAGAAACAAGTATTTGACCATCTATATACAAAGCCCTCTAGATGGAGTGGAGGTAGAGAGGAAGCGAGAGGATAGGAAGAGACAGAGAGAATGAAACAAACAAGCATGCATATTTTTGTTCTTTAGAGAGCTGATTTATTTGTGGAGTTGAAAAGTCTATCAGGCCTTTTCATGCCTTGAAAATATCCCTAAAGACTTTTTATTTCCCATTTAATATCTTCTCTTACTCCCCAAGCTATCTACCAATGACAGTTTAACATCCCAGACACTTTGATATTCAATCCATTCTTAGAACCTGGCAAGAAGCCCTTCCCCTGGGCCCTGTGCTTTAGTGCCCCACTCTGACCCTCCTCTGAACACATCCATGGGTGTAGGATTGACCTCCTTCTAGCATCGTGAGCTGGGTACCTGGGATTCTACAGGTCCCTGCTCCAATGGCTCCAAGTTTGAGTCAAACATCTGTACCAGCTCTTCCTTGGGTCCCACCTCCCAAAGGCAGGCAGAGGACTGGCCAGCGGGTGGCTGTTCGCTCTTCGTATAGATTGAACTTGTGCTTATATAGCCTGTTCACAGCATGAATGTGAGAGTCCTGGGAAATAAAAGGAAACAACCAGTTATAAAAAGAGATGGGCAGCTAGCTGAAGAGCACAGGCACGGAGGCCAGGGGCCATGAGGCTGGCTCCTCCTCACAAGGAAAGCTGAGAATTGTAATTCTAACTGGCCTTCTAGATTATAATGAAGCTATGTTTGTCAAAATAGGAAGACAGAACATGTTTTAAACAGTAATAAATTAATTTATAATTTGTAAACACTTGAATGGTTTGTCAATGGTTTCTTGATTCACACTCTTGCCTCAGGCCCCACAAACGTTACCGGTAGGCCTGCTAAGTAGTCATAAATACTGTGGTCATGATAAAAAATATTTTGTATCACAAAGTTAATATATTGTCCTTCTTATTTATGAATAAACTTCTGGCGAATTTTCTTTTTATTTATTTATTTATTTATTTATTATTATTATACTTTAAGTTGTAGGGTACATGTGCATAACGTGCAGGTTTGTTACATATGTATACTTGTGCCATGTTGCTGTGCTGCACCCATCAACTCGTCATTTACATCAGGTATAACTCCCAATGCAATCCCTCCCCCCTCCCCCCTCCCCATGATAGGCCCCGGTGTGTGATGTTCCCCTTCCGGAGTCCAAGTGATCTCATTGTTCAGTTCCCACCTATGAGTGAGAACATGCGGTGTTTGGTTTTCTGTTCTTGTGATAGTTTGCTAAGAATGATGGTTTCCAGCTGCATCCATGTCCCTACAAAGGACGCAAACTCATCCTTTTTTATGGCTGCATAGTATTCCATGGTGTATATGTGCCACATTTTCTTAATCCAATCTGTCACTGATGGACATTTGGGTTGATTCCAAGTCTTTGCTATTGTGAATAGTGCTGCAATAAACATACGTGTGCATGTGTCTTTATAGCAGCATAATTTATAATCCTTTGGGTATATCCCCAGTAATGGGATGGCTGGGTCATATGGTACATCTAGTTCTAGATCCTTGAGGAATCGCCATACTGTTTTCCATAATGGTTGAACTAGTTTACAATCCCACCAACAGTGTAAAAGTGTTCCTATTTCTCCACATCCTCTCCAGCACCTGTTGTTTCCTGACTTTTTAATGATCGCCATTCTAACTGGTGTGAGATGGTATCTCATTGTGGTTTTGATTTGCATTTCTCTGATGGCCAGTGATGATGAGCATTTTTTCAATTGTAAACCACTTCCTTGGCATCCAGTCAACAGAATTCCCTACTCCTGTATTCTTGAGAACTTGATTCAAACCATAGAGACCATGTAAAGTTGATGGTGCTCATGTGCTTGACCTAAGTACCAGCTGACATTCTGGGTGACATTAGTATATTTTATACAAGAGGAACAAAAAGGAAGAATAGAAAAAAGGAATACACTGAAGAAGAGCTGAAGCCCAATATAAAGAACTTTCATTTTTAACACATAAAAAAGAAAAATGCCAGCCATTACTCAGCTTCATTTTAAAGGTTTAGAATTAATGGCAAAAAAGCAAAAGTCTGATGCATCAATTTGGAAAGAGCTGTTATCAAGTACTAAGTGTCCCTTAAGTAAAATTATGGAAAATTGGAATAGAAATTCAGTGTATTGCACAAATAGAAAATTATGTGGGAGGCATAAAAGATATGTGTTGGAATCTACCTAAGCTCTAAAAATTAGGAATACCCTACTGAAGCTATTTTTTTTTTTTTTTTTTTTTTTTTTTGAGACGGAGTCTTGCTCTGTCGCCCAGGCTGGAGTGCAGTGGCTGGATCTCAGCTCACTGCAAGCTCCGCCTCCCGGGTTCATGCCATTCTCCTGCCTCAGCCTCCCGAGTAGCTGGGACTACAGGCGCCCGCCACCTCGCCCGGCTAGTTTTTTGTAGTTTTAGTAGAGACGGGGTTTCACTGTGTTCACCAGGATGGTCTCGATCTCCTGACCTTGTGATCCACCCGTCTCGGCCTCCCAAAGTGCTGGGATTACAGGCTTGAGCCACCGCGCCCGGCCTGAAGCTATTCTTAAGTACTTACTGGAGACCACTTCAAGTGACTAAAGCTGACAGTGCAGGTGGGGACTGTGGTGCATCTAAGGCCAAGGGCATATGGAATTGCCCCAAGGCCTGAGGCATATGGAATTGCCCCAAGGCCTAAGAGTAATGGAGATCAGTGACAACTCCCACCATCAGAGACAGATAATCTGCATATTACCCCCAGAGACTTTCCAAACAGAGACAGTTTTTAACAGGAATTGTTTATTACAAAGGCAGGCAATTTTAATACCTTCCAAAGTTGAAAGGAAGAACTTAGAACATGTAGCATGTCAGAAGAGTATGTTGGTCTTTGACATACACAGCTTGAAAACATAATTTTTCCGTCTGAGCTAAAAATCACAAGAAAGATTTTAGATCATGGTTCAGTTTCTTGCAGATAAATATTTGAGTTCTAGTGGCTGCACATTGAAGGAATACCATTCATACTTATCAAATGTAATTTTTAGAAAGATCTCAAGTATTATCTACCACATCTTTTGCCAGTTTCATCTGATGGAGTCGGTAGGAAGTGGGGAAGAAAAAAAGTGGTAAATAGAAAAGTGGGGGGGAAGTACAGATGGTAAGGTAACACTAATAACATTTCACATTTGGATGTAAAACTTCCCTATTTAAAGAATTTTTCCGAACTCTGTTATTTGCTCATTATAACCAGCCCATAAGATTGGTATTATACATTCATTTTACTGAAGAAAAAAAAAAACTGGATATAGTATAGGATTAAATGACTTGTCCAAGATCACACAGAACAGCTGTGAGGTTTGGGCCAGGATCAACAACATAACTTCCAGTTTCATAACCATAATATTAGTGATTATATTGATGCTGCTGCCACTGACACTTAATGTATTCTGATTGCTATGCGTTCAACATTGTATCATGTAATCCTGCAAGATAATGAGTTTGGATTAGTTATTGTCTTGATAAAAGAGACTTGGGGATAGAAGTTAAGTAACTTGGCCAAGTCACACAGTTAGCAAAGTGTCAAGAAGACCCAACTAGCCACTTCTGTCTGCCATTATTCTTAATAATTACAGCTCTGTGTGTGCTGCAGACAGGTAAAATTCACCTGCTCATCTTTTGTTTTCAAACATAATGAAGAAATAAGCCATGATTGTCTTTCTCTATTCTTTCACTTTAGTATTCTTTCATGCCGCTCTTCATTCCACCCAAGTCAACCTTAAGTCTTTTTAAAATTTAAAAAAAAAAAAAAAAAAAAAACTATTTTAGTGCACTTGGGTTAAACAGTAAATTCTTCACATCCCCAAATAAATTTTCAATCATCCTTCTATTGGTCTACATTTCCCTCCAATATAGATATTTTTTATATTCCAAGCAATTAAATATTGGATCATTTAAGAATGTATTTTCCCATTCCATTCTATGTGTGCTCTTTGAGCTATCAGTGTGGGGTAGAATCTGTCAGTTCCTTCACAGATATTTATAGTCTCTCCTTCTTCCATACAAACAGAACATCGGTTTTTCAACCAAAAAAACCCTATATTTTCCCAGGACCCTCAAGGTAGTGGTGGGCATTAGGCTCAGTTCTGGGTAACAAAATGTAAGCAGAAGACAACTTGGCTATCTGGGAGAGTTTTGTCTTTCCTGATAAGTATCATCGTTGCTCCCTGTTGCTTTCTTCTTCTTCCATCTGTGATACTCAGGGAAGGCTAGAGGTCAAGCATCTTGGATCTGTGAGATGACTGGGTGGATGAAAGTCACATATTAAAAACAGAGGAGCAGGAAGAGACACATCTAAACTCTGATAGCATGAAGAGCCACTGTAACAGTCCTGGATGGCTGATCCCTGGGTTATTTTCTATGAAAGCAAAATAAACCCTTATTTGGATAACCAACTATGATCTGTTTTATGTAGGTGAAAAAACTTTTATCAGACACAGTGTGTTAATGCTGAGATCATAGTGTAACCAAACACACTCGTACGAGAACAAATCTAATACCAACAAAATCAGCAATAATTATATTAGAAGAATATACACTGAGGTTTCAGGGGTGTGAGTTTATATTCCAAAAATGCGAAATCAACACTGCTTTCCATGGGCTCTTGGAAAAGCGAAACATTAATTGGCAAGAGATATAATCAATAGAGAAAGCAAACAGATAGTAAATGAAAATACAAGTGTTAAAAACTGATGTAACAGTATAGTATACGGCTGGGTGTGGCGGCTCATGCCTGTAATCCCAGCACTTTGGGAGACTGAGGTGGGAGGATCACCTGAGGTCAGGAGTTCGAGACCAGACTGGCCAACATGGTGAAACCCCATCTCTACTAAAAATGCAAAAATTAGCTGGGTGTGATGGCAGGCACCTGTGAACCCAGCTACTAGGGAGGCTGAGGTAGGAGAATTGCTTGAACCCAGGAGATGAAGGTTGCAGTGAGCCAAGATCGCACCACTGCACTGCAGACTGCGTGACAAGAGTGAGACTCCATCTCAAAAGATTCCGTCTCAAAAAAAAAAAAGTATAGTATACATGTTTATTTTAGTCATATGCAATTTTCCATGCACATTTAACCCTGTGAGGTGCTAAAGCAAGTATCAGTGACCTAAATTATCTAGGTAGAACTCTGTTTAAGGCAAAACTGTACATTTGAAAAATGCTTTCTTTGATGTCCCTTATTTTTTGCGGCTGCTCTACTGAATTCTAATATCCTCAGCCCTCTCTAAACCCTCATGATCTCTGAGGTAGTGTCTCATATTGTTTCCTCTGGCATAGCATAAGACCACCCCCAAAGCTCATTTGCCATGTTTTTCAAACTTTTAGAACATATATACTGAATTATACTAATATGTTAACTAAAAGATATGTCTCACTTCCACTTTATATAAAATATCCATAAAAACTTAACACATGTTTCTGGTAGGCCTTAAAGGCATGACTAATCACAGGAGTTTTCGGCACCATGGCACCCCAATGGGTCTTTCAGCTCTCCTTAAATGACCCTCTACAGGGAGCTGCCTATCCTTTTTGTAGAGTTAGCACTGTCTCCAGGAAAGGAAACCTCATACAGGTGATGGTTAAAAACAAAAACGAAACCAAAACTACAACAAAAAAAACCCCAGCAGTCATCACTGACCCCTGTCCCTTAGCAAATTCTTTCAGGATATTTAATAAGCCAAAGTTGCCCTTTCCTGAATTTTTACGACTGAGCTCTGCATGGTTCTCCAGTGGGCACTACATAACTAAAAAACAACCTTACTTTGGTTTTATGGCATCTAATCTCAAGCATAGAAAGCCAGTAGTTTCTGTAATTCAATGCACCATTTTCCTTTACTAAATTTTGCATTGTGTTATTACACTTGTTTGTTGAGTCCCTTAGGATATATGGATTAAAATGGCTATTAGAGTAACTTTCATTTCTATTTAATTGAAAGTTGCTGGTCAGACAAGTGTTCTATGTAATTGTTCACATGGGATGTTAAAAAAAAAATCCATACTGTATTTTCCCACACCTAAGCAGATCTGTATGATTTTCTTCAACTTTGATATGTACTTTTTCCCCAAACAAACTCTGAACTAAATGACCTCACCAGTTTAGTTTAAAGCTCTAACCTGGAAAAGGTTTTGCTCTTGAGATTCTTTTGTGAGTTTAAGCCTCTCTTTTCAAATTGATTGGTGGATGAGAAATTTGAACATTCAAGTCTTTATGATGAATGATTTTTTAAAATCAAATAATTCTAATTTCATATGGCTCTTCTTAATAACTTTTTATAATAGCATTCATTCTCTCCATTGTTCCCACTTGTTTTCCATTTACAGAATGAAATTCAGCATTTGCTAAAATGAAGTACCCGATGAACAATTACACTTAATGTGTATTTTCTCTTTTTCTGTCTCTTAGTGTATTGAAGTTATGGATTCAGACAGAATCTCTTTGCGAATCTGGACAGCAGACTGCACTCTGTCTTTTCATGCTGTCATATTCCTTTGTTGATATCTCTGTTTTAAGATGAGTTTGCCCCATGCATCACCAATTGTCTTTTGTTTTCACCCTGTAGGGAAGACTGGGCTAATCCATATGTCACTATGAAACTTCAGGCCTCTCTGTTTGACAGGTAGCAAGCCTGACAGCAATCTATTGAAAATGCATTTTAGACAGCAATCTATTGAAAACGCATTTTAGACGATCATTTTTCCAGTCTAATTTACTCTTAATAAAATGACTTTGAAGACAAGAGGTCCACTCTGTGTTGGTTTGTTTCTTTCAGATAATTACATTTTGAGAAAGACACACTGACAGTTTTCACAAATACAAGATGATGAAATTCCCTTGGGAATGAAATGAGATAGCTTCACAATAAATAGCATCTTTTAGCCTAAGTGATCCCAAAGCACTTTGGCAACTGTGGACATTCATATGACTCCCCAGGCGAAGAGAAGCAGCCAGACGCTTATCCAAGTCTTACAGCAAGACACATTCTATTGCATGCAATGGAAAAACACAGCACCCACCCTCACCCCATGCATATACCTTTACATCTTTACAAAACAAGGCATATTTCTGTAGTGTATGTATGTGTATGTATATGTTACAATTGCTGGCAAAAGACTACGAATATATATGCATACAAAATATAAAACTGTATACATAAAAGCAATACCATCAAATTATTTTTAACATGGCTTCATTTTAAAAATTCACTTGATGCTGCACATTTACTCAGAAATCATTTTTTCTCCCTCCAAAGAAAATAATAATAATAAAAGTTAATACCTACTGTCCGTTTATCCATATTCTGTTACCCTCGATAAGTCATTAACCAGATCTCCAAATTGAAAGAACAACTCCTTATACAATTTACTTCACAGAAAATTTTGATTACATTTTGCCAAATGGATACATAATCATCCAGTAAAGAGTGTTAATTTATAAGGTGGGTGGTATTTTTTAAGTAGTTACAATTTTGCTAAAATTTTAAAAACCCTCAAAGATTGTTAAACTGTATCATCAGGACCATCAACTATTAATTGTGGTGATTGGACAAAAACTGTCTATTCTATACTTAAAACATAGTACAAAGGAGATACATTTGTTTTAAAAACTTAAATGTTCATCCCTGTTATTTTGCTATATCAATAATAATTAGATTTTAAAAGGGAAGAAAAATACAATTACATTTTAAAATTGGGAAAGAATGGTTAATTTTACTTCTCTGTTTAGCTAAGACACTGAATGCATAGATTCATTTTTACTTATATTAATTATCATTTTGATAAAAGACAGCAACGGTATTGTTATTCTTGCCAAAATGAAGTTTGGTAACAGAACCTTAACACTGAGAAAAGAACAGGGAAGCAAACATGAAAATGACTGAGTGAAAATGACTGAGTCTCTGGGAATATTCATGTCCCTCATTTGGCTCTTTAGCATGATTCTAAAGAGGAAAACATTAAGACCTTTTCCCAGGAAAGGTTTCTCTCTCTCTCTCTCTCTCTCTCTCTCTCGCTCTCGCTCTTGCTCTCTCTCTCTCCCCCTCTCTCCCTCCCCCTCTCTCTGCCAATAAAAAGCAACACCACCACAGATTCTGGGAAGTTGGAGTATGAATTTTAATTTGTTGAAATTGCACCTGAGGCTGTGCTATATAGTCTCAGAATAGTGGAAGATTTGGATTCTCCCCCCAAAAAATGCGCGTTAATATTTAAAATATAATGTTTTGGTGCCATCTGGTGTATAAATTGCAGGTTTGCAGCTTCACTTAAGCATCTAATAAAATGCTTTTGAGGAAGGACAGAAGAAAAAGCCAGAGGAATGAAGGAAGAAATTATTAATCTTCACGTGTCACAAATAATGTGGAGCTGGTCACAAGATATGCCGGGAATTAGTAGTAATGAGATGAAGGAGAGGCAGAAGTCAAGATGGAGGGATGAGGGTATGGGAGGAAGTGGTGTTGAAGCCAAGCTAGCAAGAGCTCAAACAAGGACAGAGCAGCAGCATGGGCCTCATATATCAGGAGGGCTACACATTGTTGTCTGAGTCAGGGTCACAAGCCTAAAGCACCTGAGCCAACTGAAGTCTACCTGGGCAGCTGGACTTCTTCTGGGATCCGTGGAAAGGAGGGAAAAGTCAAATCTTAGGGACCAAAAGTCATTTCCAGCAAATGACTCTGGATAGCAGCAATTGATCAGAGTCTGTGAAGACTCAGTTTTCCAAGTGGAAAATAATTGAGGCAGAAATTGAAAAATTGGGGGGTAGAGTATTGGCAGGAACTGAGTTGAAGAGTCAAAGCTAAAACTCCATTGCTAAAAATCTTTGGGGACTCAGAAGTACCTCAACTCAAAATTCATGTACTTTCCTGTCATCAGCCCAAACCTAAAACTAATAAGCAATCAAACAAATAAACAAACTGTTCCTAGTTTTCCTTTTTCAAAGATGGCAAACTGTCCAGTTTCCAAGCCAGAAAAATAAAGTCTCTTCACGGCATTGCCATTTCTCATGCCGCATATCTAGTCAATTCCAAAGTCTTGTTGATTTCTCCCCTTAAATAACTTTTGAATCTGCCCATCTCCCGTCACTGACACCACCTGGTTCAAGCAACTACTATGTCACCTGGTTGACCACTTCCTGATTTCTCCACCACCGTCCACTTCTCCGACTTCTAACCTACTCTCCATAGCATGGTCAGGGCTGTAGTTTTAAAATGCAATCTGAGGCCGGGCGCGGTGGCTCACGCCTGTAATCCCAGCACTTTGGGAGGCCGACGCGGGCGGATCACAAGGTCAGGAGATCGAGACCACGGTGAAACCCCGTCTCTACTAAAAATACAAAAAATTAGCCGGGCGCGGTTGTGGGCGCCTGTAGTCCCAGCTACTTGGGAGGCTGAGGCAGGAGAATGGCGGGAACCCGGGAGGCGGAGCTTGTAGTGAGCTGAGATCGGGCCACTGCACTCCAGCCTGGGCGACAGAGCGAGACTCCGTCTCAAAAAAAAAATAAATAAAAATAAAAATAAAATAAAATAAAATAAAATGCAATCTGATCATGGTGCCACTCTTACTTAAAATGTTTTTCGTCACAACCTCCCTCCTTCAGGATAAATGCCAGATTCTGACATGTACTGCAAGTCTCCGCATGATTAGGCCCCTATTTTTCTAGTCTGTACCCTGCCTTGCCCCTGTGCACTCAGCTCTAATCACTGTGGCTTTCTTCGCAGCCCTTTCTTCCTACTGCAGGATCTTTGCATATGCTACTCCTGCAGCCTGGGCTCTCATGTCTTCCCGCTGCATCTGGTTAACTCCTATTCATCTTTCAGAACTCAGTTCTAGATCCCTGATTTTCCCTTGCCTTTTTAAGTCAAAGGCCCTGACCTTGAATTCTAATAGCTCCAAATTTCTCTCATTTGGGCAAAAATCACACTTGCGATTTTATTCTTAGAAATCATTTGAATATTTATCTCCCCCACCAGAATGTAATTCTTATGAAGACAGAGACTACATATATTTTGGTTCATTATTATATATCCTGGGACTAACAAAGTTCCTGAATTAATAAATACCTGATAAGAAGGAAGAGAGATAGGAAGAAAACAAGGAACGAAGGAAATTTCAGGAAATTATAAAAATTGTCACAGTAGTGAAAGCTAAGTTTTTCTAAAACTCAATATATAATTAAAAGTTTGCTTAAGAAGACCATCCTGAACCTTCTTTATGATCCTATATATATTGTAAATGCCCTTCTATAATCCTAACAGCTACAGGCTCATGTAATGTAGTTGTTAGGCATGGTGCTGCTCAGGCCAGACAGCCAGAGGTCCAATCACAGCTCCTGTGCTTACCAGCTGGAGATCTCAGCCAACTACCTTCTCCTCTCTAATGCTCAATTTCCTTATGCATAAAAGAGGAATAATAGTTCCTGCCTTACAGAGTTGAGAGAAACAAATGAGGTAGCTCAAATGAAGTATTCAGCAAATTCTCCAGCAATACTAGCTTTTATCATCCTCCATAAGTGAACCCTGTTGTAACACCCTATCACTCATGGCCGTCAAATCCAGACACATTTCCTTTGCCTCTGCTTTCCCGTCCTTCCCGCTTCTTGCCATCTGGGCTTATCATGGTGAAAACACTCCTCAGCCTCCAAGACCTCATTCAAATGCTGCCTTCTCTAGAAAGGCTTCCATGCCCCTTCGTAAAAACTCATATATATATTTAGTTAGTGTATCCTATATTGCCCCATTCATACTTGATGAACTCATGCATAACACTTATAATAGGTACATATAACAAGCACCAAATGGTCTAACTTTTGCTTTTAAAATTTTTATTTTAAAAAATCATTTAATTATCTGTAGTACAAGATACCTAATTTTGGAACTAGATTCATGTCTTTTTGTGCAATTTTCTTAATCCTGTTACTTCCAACCATCGTAATAGTCATGACAATTATTTAGCATTCACTGTATGATCACAAGGCTCTATTTTAAACCACCCTAGGGGGCTGTGTGGGAAAGTCAAAGGATGGCAAGCAATAGAGTCTGTGTGCTGTGAAGAAAAAAGAAATTAAAACAGGGATGGAGGAGGAAGTGGCTTGCTGGAGGACAACACATTGCTTGCATCACTGGAAGAGTCCCAGTGCTGGCTTTTGAAGGACACGCAAAAAAAAAAAAAAAAAAAAAAAATGACAAGGGTATAGTGAATCTTCATCACCCGCCAGGCTCGGTGATCACGATGCCATCTTACAACAGTACCAAAGAAGTGAGAACTTTTCTTTCCCTCCTTTCCCACTAGAAGAAGATTCAGATGAGATAGAGAAGAATTTCTCACTTGAAATCAAATTCAGAGTTTTTGTTGTTACATGAGAGCAGACTATTTTCAGAATTGAGGTAGGGTTTACAACCTTGAATATCTGAAAGTCTTTTAAATATCCAATATGTAGCAGAAAATTCACCAGTCAGCTTGTATGTCCAATTAGCAGCAGGGAAAGTACTTTCCTACTGAATAAATTTTAAAAGGACAGTGGAAGATAAAAATAAAGATGCTTTCTGATTATATCTCATGATATAATCTGCTTGTTCAACGTATTATTTACTTTAATTCTCGTAATACTATAAGATAATCTTAGTACGACTAAGTACCATTCCCATTTTAAAGATGAGAAACTAATGCATTGAGGGTTTAGATAAGTTTGGATTCATAATACAAACTCAGTATTTGAGCTCACGTTATGCTTAGCCACTCCACCATAGGTGCCTCAATATATTATAATCTTATGCAAGCACATTAAACATTTTAAGTTTATTCTTTATATTTATAGTTTCTCTTCTTCTCTTAAACCTACATCAGAGCTCATTTTACTGATTCCCTGAAATTTTTGGCAGCTCCCTGAAAACTGCCTGGGATCCCTCCTCCCTAGAGCACCGTGAAGCCAGTTTCCTGCTCTCCAGGCCATGGAAGGGCTGCCAGAAGGCTGTGGGTAAAGATTTCTATTTCTCTGGATCCCACAAAATTATCTTTCTTTCTAAACCTTGGAAAATCCCTTTTCAGTCTGGGGAACAGTGTCTCTTTCTGTAATTCCTTACCTTTAAGTAGACTGGGACCAGATCTTCTTTGTATTAAAAAGTTGGATTTCCAGATTTACTTTAAAAAAAAAAAAAAAAAAAGGAAGCTTGGGTTCCCTGGGCTCCTATCTCACAGAACTAAAGCTGGGGCAGGGTAATACCCACCTTTTTTACCCAGGCCACTGCCCTCCAACTCACCACAGACCCCTCCAGCTCACCACTCCTGTTATTTTATCTGCCAGACTCCTCTAAACATTTGGATTTCTGAAACTTGGCTTTGGATTTTGGAAACCAAAGTCAGGAAGGTTTGTTGTGACTCCTTTGGAAAATGTCATAATTTTCCCCAGAAAGGATGAAGCAAAATAAGCTATCTGCTGTTCTGAATGACAAAGGGAAAGAAAAATAGGACAAGATGGGGGAAAAGACGAATGGGCACAGTGGCTCATGCCTATAATCCCAACACTTTGGGAGGCCAAGATGGGCGGATCACTTGAGACCAGGAGTTCAAGACCAGCCTGAGCAACAGAGGGAAACCCCATCTCTACCATAAAAAGTGAAAGAAAAAAAAATCACTAAGTGTGGTGGTATGCATCTGTCGTCCCAGCTACTTCAGAGGCTGAGGTGCGAGGATCATTTGGGCCCAAGAGGTCAAGGCTGCAGTGAGCTGTGATTGTGCCACTGAACTTCAGCCTGGGTAGCAGAATGAGGTCCTATCACAAAAAAGCCGGGAGTGGGAGGAGTGTGGAAAGAAAACCCTCAAAATTTGATCCACCTGCTAACTTTCTCTCATGAAGAAAATTCACTTCCCTTCATGTACACCTGAATTTGTAATCTGAAATGCACACCTGCTACCACTGAAACTTAATAGCTATGTTCAACATTCTGCATTGCACACAGTAGCCTACCATAAATATTTTGGTTTGGGTTTTTTGCTTGTTTGTTTTTTGTTTTGAGAGAGGTTGATATTACTCCCAATATCGCAGGGGGTGTACAACCCCTGTGATATTGTTTTGTTACTTTTAACGTCACAGGGGGTGTACACCCTGTGATATTATTTGTAATATCCTGAGGAGATATTACTTCAAAGTGGATGTGCACATGGTGTACCAATGTATTCGTAATATTTTAGGTAGTTATTACTTCTAATATCACAGTGGATGTACACCCTGTGATATTTTTCATAATATTTTAGGGAGATATTACCTCTAACATCACAGTGGGTTTACTCCATGTGTGTACACCCTGTGATATTATTTGTAATATCCAAGGGAGCTATTACTCCTAATATCACACAGTGGGTGTACACCTTGTGATATTATTTATAATAATCTAGGAAGATATTACCCCTAATATCACAGTGGGTGTACACACTGTGATATTATTCATAATATCCTAGGGGGATGTAACTCCTAATGTCACAGTGGATGTACATCCTGTGATATTTTTTGTAATATCCTAGGAGGATGTTACTCCTAATGTTACAGCGGGTGTACACCTGTTATATTATTTGTAATATCCTAGGGGGATGTTACTCCTAATGTCACAAAGGGTGTACACTCTTTGATATTATTCATAATATCCTAGACATATGGTACCCCTAAAGTCACAGAGGGTGTACACCCTGTGGTATTACTCATAATATCCTAGGGAAATGTTACTCCTAATGTCACAAGAAGTGTACACCCTGTTATATTATTCAGAGTATCCTACTGGGATGTTACTCCCAATGTCACAGGGGGTGTACTCCCTGCGATATTATTCATAATATCCTACCGGGATGTAACTCCTAATGTCACAGGGGGTGTACACCGTGTGATATTATCTGTAATATACTATAAAGATGTTACTCCTCATGTAACAGGGGGTGTACACATGGTGATATCATTCATAATACCTTAGGGGGATGTTACTCCGAATGTCACAGAGGGTGTACACCCCGAGATATTATTCGTAATATTTTCGGGGGATGTTACTCCGAATGTCACAGGGGGTGTACACACTTGATATTATTAGTATCCTAGGGGAATGTTACTCGTAATGTCATGGGGCTGTACCCTCTGTGGTATAATTTGTAATATTCTAGGGGGATGTTACTACTAATGTCACAGGGAGTGTCCACCCTGTGATATTATTCCTAATATCTTAGGGGGATGTTACTCTTGATGTCACATGGGGTGTACACATGGTCACATGTCACCATGTGTGTACATCCCCTGTGGTATTATTTGTAATATCCTAGTGGGATTTTACCTTTAATGTCACCGAAAGTGTGCACCATGAGTGTACACCTTCTGCAATATTATTTGTAATATCCTAAGGGGATGTTACTCCTAATGTCACAGGGGTGTACATCATGTGTGTCCACACACTGTGATATTATTCATAATATCCTAGGAGGATGTTACTCCTAATGTAACTTGGGGTGTACACACCTTGGGGTGTATAAAATGTGTGTACACCCCCTGTGATATAATTTGCAATAACCTGTGGGGGTTTTACTTTTAATGTCACAGGGGTTTTATATCATGTGTGTACAACCCTTGTGATGTTATTTGTAATACGCTAGGGGGATATTATTCCTAATATTTTGGTAGATGTTACTCCCATGAAACAGGGGGTAATATCTTTCCTAATATCTTAGGGCAATGTTACTCTTAATGTCACAGGGCTTGTATACCATGTGTGTGCAACCCCTGTGATATTATTCATAATATCCTAGAGGGATGTTAATCTTAATGTAACTTGGGATGTACAACATGTGTGTACACCACCTGTGATATTATTCCTAATATCCTAAAGAGATGTTACTCCTAATGTCACAGGGGTTGTACACCATGTGTATATTCATAATATGCTAGGAAGACATTTCTCCTAATGCCACAGGGGGTGTACACCATGTGTGTACACCACCTGTCATATTATTCATAATATCCCAGTGAGATGTTACTCCTAATATCACAGTGGGTGTACACACTGTGTGTACACCCTGAAATATTATTTGTAGTATCTTAGGCAGATGTTACTCCTAATATAACAGTGGGTTGTCAACCCTGGATTATTATTCGTAATATTCTAGAGAGACATTACTCTTAATATTACAGTGGGTTTACACCTTGGGATATTATTTGTAATATCTTGCAGAGATATTACTACTGATATAATGGTGAATGTACACCCTGGGATATTATTTGTAATATCTTAGGGAGATATTACTTCTAATATCACAGTAGGTGTAAATTCTGAGATATTATTCATAATATCCTGGGGAGATATTACTCCTAATACCTCAGTGGGTATACACCCTGGGATATTGTTCATGATATCCTGGGGAGATATTTGTCCTTATATCACAGTAAGTGTACACCATATGGGTAAACCCTGGGGTATCATTCATAATATCCTGAGGAGATATTAGTCTCCCAATATCACAGTAAGTGTGCACCATGTGTGTACACGCTGGGATATCATTTGTAATATCCGGGGTAGATATTATCCTTCTAATATTGCATTGGGTGTACACCATGTGCGTACATCCTAGATACTGTTCGAAATATCCTGAGGAGATACTACTTTCCTAATACCACGGTGGGTGTACATTTGTTTGCAACCTGGGATATTATTCATAATGACCTGCAGAGATATTACTCCCCTAATATCACAAAGGGTGTGCACCATATATGTACACCATATGTGTACACCCTGGGATATTATTTGTCATATTTTGGGGAGATATTACTCTCCTAATATCACAGTGTGTTTACACCTTGTTTGTATATCCTGAGATATTATGTGTAATATCCTGGGAAGATATTTCTCTTCTAATATCACAGTAGGTGTTCACCATGTTTGTACACCCTGGAATATTATTAGTAATATCTTGGGGAGTTATTACTCTCCTAATATCATAGTGGGTTTACACTGTGTGTGTACTTTCTGGGATGTTATTTGTAATATTATGGAGAGATATTACTCTCCTTATATAACAGTGAATGTACACNGAGAGGATGACACTACTCCCTACATCACAGGGAGTGTACATTCACCCTGCGATATTGTTCCTAATTTCCAGGGAGTGAGAGGGTGACATTACTCCCAATATCCCAGTGAACATACACCTTTTCTGTGATATTGTTCCTAATATCCAGGGAGGCAGAGTATGATATTACTCCCAATACTGCAGGGGTTGTACACCTCCCCTATGATACTGTTCCTAATATCTTTCAGGGGAGAGGATGATACTACATTCAATATCGCAGGCGGTGTACACCACACCCCCGTGATATTGTTCCTATTATCTATGGGAAGAGAGGATAATATTACTACCAATATCGCAGGTTGTGTACACCACCTGTGTGATGTTTTTCCTAATATTCAGGGAAAAGAGGATGATATTACTCTCAATATTTCAGAGGGTGTACACTCCTCCTCGATATTGTTCCAACTATCCTGGGGTGTAGAGAATGATATTACTCCCAACATTGCAGGGGATGTACACCCCCCTGTTATATCGCTTTTTAATATTCAAAGGTGAGAGGATGATATTACTCCCCATATCATAGGGGTTTACACCACCCCTGTGATATGGTTTCTAATATCCAGGGCAGAAGAGGATGTTGTTACTCCCAATATTGCAGAAGATGTACACGACCCTGTAATATTGCTTTTAATATTTAGAAGAAGAAAATATTGTTTCTGATATTTAGAAGATGATATGACTCCCAAAATTTCAGGGGGTGTACACCCCTTCAATGATATTGTTCTTAATTTCCAGTGAAGGAGAGGGTGACATTACTCCCAATATCATAGGGAGTGTACACCCTTCTGTAATATTTTTCTTAATATTTAAAGTTTGAGAGGATGATATTACTCCCAGTATCCCAGGGACTGTACAATCTCTGTGATATTGTTTCTAATATCCAGGTGGGGAGAAAATGATATTACTCAAAATATCACCGGGGGGTACACCTCTTCTGTAATATTTTTTCCTAATACCCAGGTTGAGAGAAAATAATATTACTCCCAACATAGCACTGGGTAGACACATTTTCTGTGATATTGTTCCTAATATCCAGGGGAGGAAAAGATGATATTACTTCCAATAAATCCGGGAGTGTACACTCCCCTTTGATATTGTTCCTAATATATTGGGGGAAAGAAAATGATATTACTCCTAATATCACATAGGGTGTACACCTTCCCTGTGATAATGTTCGTAATATCCAAGTGGGAGAAGATAATACTACACCCAATTTCACGGGAAGCGTACACCCTCACGGTAATATTGTTCCTAATCTCCAGAGGGGAGAGGATGATATTACTCCCAATATCGCAGAACGTTTACATCGACCCTGTGATATTGTTCCTAATATTCACGGGGGGAGATAATATTACTCCTAATATCGCATGGGCTGTACAGCCACCCCGTGATATTGTTTCTAGTATCCAGGGATAAAGAGAATAATATCACACCCAATATCACCAGGGGTGTACAACTCCCAGTGATATTGTCCTAATATCAAGGTGGTTACAGAATGACATTACTCCCAATATGGCAGGATGTGTACACCCCTCCAGTGATATAGTTCCTAATATCCAGGGAGTCAGGAAATGATATTACTCCCAATATCGCAGCAGGTGTACAACCCCTTGTGACTTTTTCCGAATATCAAAGGAGGGAGAGGATGATAATACTCCCAATATCTCAGGAGTGTACACCCATCCTGTCATATTGTTCCTAATATTCACAGAGGGAGAGAATATTACTCCCAATACCACACAGGGTGTACAGCCACCCTGTGATATTGTTCTTAATATCTAAGTGGAGAGAAGATGATATCACTCCCAATATAGCAGGGGGTGTACATTCCACCTGAGATATTGTTCCTAATATGCAGAGAGGGGAAGGATTTTGTTTCATTTGATATCGCAGGGGGTGGACACCCCCCCGTGTGATGTTGTTCCTAATATCCAGGGGGGTCAGGATGACATTACTCCAAATATCGTAGGGACTGTACACCCCACCTGTGATAGTATTCCTAATATCCAAGGGGGGGAGGGGATGATATTACTCTCAATATCGCAGGCGCTATACACCCTCCCCCAATGTTATTGTTTCTAAAATTCAGGCGCAGAGAGGATATTACTTCAAATATCTTAGGGGTTTACACGTCCTGCGTGATATCGTTTCTAATATCCAGAAGAGGAGAGGAGGATATTACTCCCAATATAGAAGGGGGTGTACACCCACCCTGTAATATTGTTTTTAATATGCAGGGTTTTTAATATTGTTTTTAATATACAGGGTTTTAAATATTGTTTTTAATATACAGGGTTTTTAATATTGTTTTTAATATCCAGGGAGCAACATTACTCCCAATATTGCAGGAGGTGTATGCTTCCCCTGTGATATCATTTCTAATATTCAATTAGAGAGAGGATGATATTGATCCCAAAATCACAAGGGGTGTACACTTTCCTTGTGTATATCCACCCTGTGATATTGTTCCTAATACACAGAGGAAAAGAGGATGATATTAATCCCAACTCCAGGCCTCAGGCGATTCTCCCACCTCAGCCTCAAAAGTAGCTGGGACTACAGGTGCACGCCACTATGCCAGGCTAATTTTTGCAATATTTTTCGTAGAGACAGGATTTCGTCATATTGCCCAGGCTGATTTGGAACTCCCGGGCTTAAATAATCCACTGCCTTAGCCTCCCAAAGTGCTGGGATTACAAGCATGAGCCACTGTGCCCCCACTGTGCCTGGCCTTCCATAAAAGTTTACTCAATCAAGTTGTGTTACTGTTTTTAAGTAGATTAGTACAAAAATGTGTGAGATCAGCACCTATGCCTAACAGAGACAAGAATTGGTTCTGTAAGTTTTATTTGCACTCCCATCCTTTGGAATTGCAAAGTATACAAGTAAGAAAGATACAATTGATTGATGACTAAATAATTAGTTCTTCAGGCCCCAAACATTATTAAAAACGGAGTCATTAGAAAGCTGGTACTCTATCCCAGATGTGTTTCCCCTGCTGTGATACTGTTCCTAATATAAAGGGGGAAAGAGGATGATATTACTCCTAATATCGCAGGCAGTGTAAACCTTGCCTGTGGTATTGTTTCTGATATCCAGGCATGGAGAGGATTATATTACTGCCAATGTCACAGGGGGTGTACACCCACTCTGTGATATTGCTCCTAATATCCAGAGGTGGAGAGAATGACATTACTCCCGATATTTCAGAAGGTGTACACCTCCCCTGTGATACTGTTCCCAGTACACAGAAGTGAGAGGATGATATTACTCCCAAAATTGCAGGGGGTGTATAAACCCTCTGTGATATTGTTCCTAATATCCAAGGGGGTAGAAGACGATCCTACTCCAGTTGTCACAAAAGGTGTACGCCCCCCCCCCCCGCCGTGATATTTTCCCCAATATCCAGGGTGGCAGAGGGTGTTTTACTTCCCAAATCTCTGGGGGTGTACGCACACTCTGTGATATTTCTCCTAATACCCGGGGGTTGGGGGAGAGGATGATAGTACTCCCAATATAGCGAGTAAACACCCCCTGTGATATTGTTTTTAACATCCAGGAAAGTCAAGATATTACTCCCAATATCTCAGGGAGTGTATGCCTCATCTGTATATTGTTCCTAATATCCAGGGTGGATTGCATGATATTACTTCCAATATCACAGGGGGTGTACACCCCCTCTGTGATATTGTTTCTAATATTCAGGAAAGGAGAGGATGATATTACTTGGAATATCGCAGGAGGTGTACATCCCCTGTGATATTGTTCCTGATATTCAGTAGGAAAGAGGATAATATTACTCCCAATATCACAGGAGATGTACACCCCCAGTATGATACTGTTCCTAATATCCGGAGTGGGGGAGAGGTTGATATTACTCCCCATATGGTGTAAAGTGTACACCCCCCTGTTACCTGGTTTGTAATATGCAGGAGCGGTGTAGGTGACATTACTTAGCATATCGCCCATATCCCGGGTTGTGTACACCCCCCGTTATCTGTTTCATAATATACAGGTGGGGAGAGGATGATATTACACCCACTATCACATGGGGTTCTCACTCATTTGTGATATTGTTTGTAATATCCAGGAAGAGAGAGGATGATATTATTCCCAATATCGCAGGAAATGTACACCCCCCGTGATGTTGTTTCTAACATCAAGGGGGGAAAGTATATTACTCCCAATATCGCAGGGGGTGTACACCCTTCCCTGTGATATTGTTCCTACTATCAAGGGGGGAGAGGATATTATTTCCAATTTTGCAGGAAGTGTTCACCCCACCTGTGATATTGTTCCTCATGTCCAGGGAGGGAGAGGATGACATTACTTCCAATATTTCAGGAGGTGTACAACCCCTCTGCGATATTGTTTTTCAATATCCAGGCTGGGAAAATATAATATTACTTTTAATATTACAGGGAGTGTACACCCTCCTTATGATATTGTTTCTAATATCCAGGTAGTGGAGAGGGTGATATCACCTTCAATACCGCAGCAGGTATACACCCCTTCTGTGATATTGTTTCTAATATCCAAGCGGGGGAAAGGTGATGTTATTCCCAATGTTGCAGGGGGTGTACAACACACCTATGATATTATTCCTAATATCCAGGGGGATAGACGGTGACATTACTCCTTATATCGTGGGGGTGTTCACCCCCTTATTGTTCCTAATATCCAGGGGTGAGGGGATAACATTACTCTCAATAATTTTGCAGTGGGTGTACACCCCTCCTGTGATACTGTTCCTAATATCCAGGGGTGAAAAAGATTATGTTACTCCCAATATGGTAGGGACTGTATACACCTCCTGTATATTGTTCCTAATATCCAGGTGGGGAGAGGATGATATTGCCTTCAATATATGTACACCTGTGCTGTGATATTTCTACTAATATCCAGAGTGAGGGAGGATAATATTACTCCCAATTTCGCTGAGGGTGCACACCTAAGCTGTGACATTGTTTCTAATATCCAGAGGGGAAGAGGATGATATTACTCCCAATATCATAGTAGTTGTACACCCCTTCTGTGATATTGTTTCCAGGGTGGAAAGGCTGATATGACTCCCAGTATCATTGGGTGTTTACACCCCCACTGTGATACTATTTCTAATATCAAGGAGGGAGAGGATGATATTACTCCCAATATTGCAGCAGGTGTACACTCCCCATATAATATATTTTCTAAATCCAGGGGGTGAGAAGATGTTATTAACCCAATATCGCACAGGGTGTACAGTCCACCTGTGAAATTGTTCCTAATACTTAGTGAGGGAACGGATGATATTACTCCCAATATCACACGAGGCATACATAACCACTGTGGCATTGTTCCTAATATCTGGGGGAGGAGGGGAGAGGATGAAATTACTCACAATATTGCAGGGGGTGTACATCTCCCTGTGATATTGTTTCTAATATCCAGAAGGGGAAAGGATGAGATTACCTTCAATATCGCATGAGGTGTACACTCCCTCTGTGATATTGTTCCTAATGTCAAGAAAGGGAGAGGATGATATTACGCCCAGTATCCCAGGGGATGTACACTCCCCCTGTGATATTGTTTTTAACATCCAGAAGAGGAGAGGTTGATATTACTTTCAGTATCACAGTGGGTGTATACCCACCCTCTGATATTGTTCCTAATATCCAGGGGGGATAGGATGATGTTACACCAAATATTCCAGGAAACGTACACTCCCCTGTGAAATTGTTCCTAATATCCAGGAGGAGAGAAGAATATATTAATTCCTACTTCCAGTGTCGCAGGGGGTGTACACTGTCGCTGTAATACTGTTCCTAGTATTTGGGGGAGGGGGGAGATAATGACACTACTCCCAATATTACAGGGGTGTACACTCCCCGTATGATATTGTTGCTAATATCCAGGGGGGAAAAGATATTACTTCCAATATCGCAAGGGCTGTACACCAATCCTGTGACATTGTTTCTAATATCCAAGTGAAGAAAGGATGATATTACTAAAAATATCGCTGGGGGTGTATGCTCCACCTGTGGTATTGTTCCTAATATCTAGGAAAAGAGAGGATGATGTTACTTTCAATATCGCAGGAGGTGTACTTCCTAACTCTGACATTGTTTTTAGTATGCAGGGAGGGAGGGGAGGATATTACTCCCAATACTGCATGGTGTGTACACCACTCCTGTGATGTTGTCCCTAATGTCAAGGAATAGAGAGGATAATATTACTATCAACAACCCAGGGGGTGTACATCTCCCTGTGATGTTGTTTTTAATATCCAAAAGAGGAGAGGTTGATATAACTCCCAATATCACAGTGGGTGTATACCGACAATGTGATATTGTTCCTAATATCCAGAGGGAAAGAGGATGATATTATCCCCAATAGCGGAGGAAGTGTACACGCCCTCTGTGATATAGTTCCTAATATCCAGGGGGGTGAGGAAAGGATGGTGTTACTCCCAATATTGCATGGGGTATACACCCCGCCCCGTGATACTGTTCCTAATATTCAGGAAGAAAGAGGATGACATTACTCTTAATATCATAGTGGGTGTACATCCTCCCTGTGATATTGTTTCTAATGTTTCAGGGGTGAAGATAATATTACATTAAATATGGCAGGAGGTGTACACCCCCCGCGATATGTGGAGTAATATCACCCTCTACCACCCCCCCCGGGATACTATTAACCATATCACAGGGGGCTGTACACCCCCTGCAATACGGGAAGTAGTGTCACCCTCTTCCCCCCGGAATATTGCGAACCATATCACAGGGGTCTGTACGCCTGCCGCGATATGGAGGGTAACATCACCCTCTCTCCCTGAAGATATTACAAACCATAATGCAGGGGAGTGTATGCCCCAGCGATATGGGCATAATATCACCCTCTCCCTCACAGGATATTACGAACCATATCACAGGGGGTGATAACTTCCAAGAAGTGGGGGGTAATATCACCCTCTCTCACCCGGGATATTATGAACCATATCACATGGGGGGTATACACCCTCACGATATGGGAGGTAATATCACCTTCTCCTCCTGGGATATTATGAACCATATCACGGGGTGTGTACACCACCCATGATATGGGGAGTAATATCACCCTCTCCCCACCTGGATATTACCAACCATATCACACCCCCCATGATATAGGGACTAATATCACCCTCTCCCCCCCAGATATTACAAATCACATCGAGAAGGGTGTACACACTTTGTTATATGAGGAGTAATATCACCCTCTCCCTTCCCTGGATATTACGAACCATATAACAGGGGGGTGTAAACCCCCAAAATATGGGGAGTAATATCACCCTCTCCCAAACTGGATATTACAAACCATATCACAGGGAGGTGTACACCTCCAGGGATATGGGGAGTAATATCACCCTCTCCTCCCCTGGATATTATGAACCATATCACAGAGGGGTGTATATCCTTGCGATATGGGGAGTAATATCGCCCTCTCCTAGACTGGATATTACAAACCATATCACAGGGGGTGTACACTTCCTGCCAAATGTGGGGTAATATCACCCTCTCTCCCTCTGGATATTATAAACCACAGGGGGGCTTACAACCCCTGCGATATGGGGGGTAATATCACCCTCTCTCCCCATGGATATTAGGAACCATATCACAGGGGACTGTACACCCCCCATGATATGGCGGGTAATATTACTCTCTCTCCCTGGGGATATTATAAACCATATCACGGGAGGCTGTACACACCCCACGATATGGTGGGTGATAACACCCTCATCCCCCCAGGATATTACGAACCATATTACAGGGGGGAGTATACGGCACATGATATGGGGAGTAATATCACCCTCTCCTCCCCTGGATATTACAAGCCGTATCATGGGGGATGTACACCTCCGCGATATGGTAATATCACCCTTTCCCTCCCCTGGATATTACGAACCATATCATGGGGGGCGTGCACACACCCGGTATTTACTATATTGAAAGTAATATTATTTTCCTTTCAGGATATTAAAAACAATATCACAAGTGGGTATACAACCCCTACGTTATTGGAAATAATATTATTCTGTCTCTCCCTGTATATTAGAAACAATATCACAGGGGACGTGTACATTCCCTACAATATTGGCAGTAACAACCTCTTCTCCTTTCCTGGATATTAGAAACAACCTCACACTTGGGGTGTACACCCCCTGGGATATTGGGAGTAATATGATCTTTCTGCCTGGATATTAAAAAGCATATCACATGGAAGATGTACACCCCCTGTGACATCGCAAGTAATATCATCCTCTCCCCCACTGGATACTGGAAACAATATCACAGGGGAGGTGTACATTCCCTGCGATATTGCAAGTAATATCATTTCATACTCTTCTGGATATTAGAAACAGTATCACTGTGGGGATGACAGCCCCTACGATATTGGGGGTAATATCATCCTCTACTCACCTGGATATTAAGAACAATATCACAGCGCGGGTGTACACCCCCTGTGATTGGGGGATAATATCACCCTCTCCCAGTCCCTGGATATTATGAACCATATCACAGGGGGGATGTACACACCGGTATTTATTATATTGGGAGTATATTATATCCCCTCCTGGATATTACAAACAATATCACAAGGGGGGCATTCAACCCCTGTGTTATAGGGAATACTATCATCCTCTCTTTCCCTGTATATTAGAGACAATATCACAGGGGGCGTGTACATTACCTGCAATATTGGGAGTAATAACCTCTTCTCCTGTCCTGGATATTAGGAACAACCTCACACGTGGGGTGTACACCCCCTGGGATATTGGGAATAATATGCTCTTTCTGCCTGGATATTAAAAAGCATATAACATGGGAGATGTACACCCCCTGCGATATTGCCAGTAATATCATCCTCTCCCCTACTGGATATTAGAAACAATATCACAGGGGAGGTGTACATTCCTTGCGATATTGAGAGTAATATCATCCTTCCCCACCCCCCGCCTTGAATTTAGGAACAATATCACAGACGGGGTTCACACCCCCTGAGACATTGGGAGTAACATTCTCTCCCCCCCTGGATATTCAGAACAACGTCACAGCGAGGGTGTACACCCCCAGAGATATTGGAGTAATATCATTCTCTCTCTTCCCGGATATTAGGAACAATATTGCAGGTGGGGTATGTATACCCTGCGATATTGGGAGTAATGTCATCCTGTCCTCCCCTGGATATTAGGAACAATATCGGGGGCGGGGGCGGGGGCGGGTTCTACTCTCTGTGATAGGTGATGTAACAAAATCCTCTTTCCCCCGGCATATTAGGAACAATATCTCAGGAAGGTGTACACCCCCTGCAATGTTGAAAGTAATGTCATCATATCCACCCCTGGATATTAGAAACACTATCATAAGGAGCAGTATATACCCCTCTTAATATTGGGAACACTATCACAGCGGGGGTGTACACCCTCTGCGATATTGGGAGTAATATCATTCTTCCCCCATCCCTGGATATTAGGAACAATATCATGGAGGGGTGTACACCTCTACCGATATTGGGTGTAAAATTACCCTCTTCCCCCCTGGATATTAGGAACCACATCACAGGGTGGGTGTGCACTTCATGCGATATTGGGAATAGTATTTTCTTCCCCCATGGATATTAGGAACAATATCACACGATGGGTGTACAACCCCTGCAATATTGGGAGCAATATCATCCTCTCCAGCCCTGGATATTAGGAAGAATATCAAAGGTGGGATATACACCCCCTGCGATATTTTGAGTAATATCATTTTCTTCCCCCATGGATATTAGAAACAATATCGCCAGAAGTTGTACAACTCCTGCTATAATGGCATCCTCTGCCTCCGTGTATATTAGGAACAATATCACAGAAAAGGTGTACATTCACTGGGATCGTGGGAGTGATGTCATCCTCTCATTCCCTGGAAATTAGGAACAATATCACGGGGGTGGGGTGTACACACCCTGCGATATTGGAAGTAATATCATTTTCACTGCCCCTGGATATAAGAAACAATATAACACGGTGGGTGTACACACCCTGCGATAGTGGGAGTAATATCATCCTCTCCCACTTGGTACGTTATGAACAATATCACGGGGGGGGTGTACACTCCCTGCGATATAGGGAGTAATGTCATCCTCTCCCACCTTGGATATTAGGAACAATATCACGGAAAGTGTACACCCCCTGCAATATTGAGAGTAATATCATTCTCTTTTTCCCTGGATATTAGAAAAAACATCACGGGATGGGGGTGTATACATCCACTGCAATAGTGGGCATAATGTAATCCTCTCCCCCACTAGATATTAGGAACTGTACCACAGAGTAGGTGTTCACCCCCTTAATAATATTCTTTCACACCGAGGATGTTAGGAACAATATCATAGGAGTGGTGTACAGCCCCTGTGATAAGAAGAGTAATATCATCCTCTCCCCCTGTGGAAATTAGAAACAATATCACTGTGGGGGTGTACGCCCCCTGCGAAATTGGGTGTAATATCATCCTCTCCCCACCTGGATATTCAGAACAATATCACAGGGGTGGTGTATATCCCATGTGAATTTGGGAGTAACATCATTTTCTTTCCCGCAGGATATTAGGAACAATATCAAAGGGGGTGTGTACACCCTCTGTGATATTAGGAGAGTAATATGTCTGCAGGTTATTGCAAATACTATCTCAGGTTATAAACAAATGTTGTACATCCACTGTGGTATTAGGAAAGTAGTATCTCTCCAGGATATTTCAACAATATCCAGGGTGTATGCACATGGTGTACAACCAATGTAATATTAGAAGAATAATATCTTCCCCAGATATTACGAATGATATCCCAGGGTGTACACACATGGTGTACACTTACTGTGATACTGGAAGACTAATATCTCCCCAGGATATTATGAATGATATACCAGGGTGTATCCACATGGTGTACACCCAGTGTGATATAAGGAGAAATATCTCCCCAGGATATCATGAACAATATCCCAGAGTGTACACCACTGGGCTATTAGGAGAAATATCTCCCCAGGATATTATGAATAATATCCCAGAGTGTACACCCACTCTGATATTAGGAATAATATCTCGCCAAGATATTATAAATAATATCCCAGGGTGAACATTCACCATGATATCAGTAGTGATATCTCTGCAAGATATTACAAATAATATCCCAAGGTGTACACCAGCTGTGTGATATTAGGAGTAATAGCTCCCTTGGATATTATAAATAATATCACAGGGTGTACACACATGGAGTATACCCACTGTTGTATTAGAAGTAATATCTCTCTAAAATATTATGAAAAATATCACATGGTGTCGACCCACCCACTGTGATATTAGAAGTAATAATTACCTAAGATACTACAAATAATATCACAGGGTGGGCACACATGTCTACACCCACTGTGATATTAGGAGTTAAATTTTTCTAAAATATTATGAATAATATCACAGTGTATGTACAGCATGTGCACACCCACTTTGAAGTAATATCTCCTTAGGATATTACGAATAATATCACAGGGCTTATACCCCCTGTAACATTAGGAGTAACATCTTCCTAGGATATTATGAATAATATCACAGGTGTACACGCCCTGTGACCTTAAAAGTAACATTCCCCTAGAAAATTACGATTAATATCACAAGGTGTACACCCTCTGTGACATTAGGAGTAACATCACCGTAGAATATAGCAAATAATATCCATGATTATACACCACTTGTGACATTAGGAGTAACATTTCCCTAGGATATTATGAATAACATCACAGGATGTACACATTCTGTGACATTAGGCATAATATTCCCCTAGGATATTACTGCTAATATCACAGGGTGTGTACACCTATTGTGATATCAAAAGTAATATCTCCCTAGGATATTACGAATAATATTCCAGGGTGTACACCCACTGTGATACTAGAAGTAATATCTCCCTAGGATATTATAAATAATATCGCAGGTTGTACACAGAGGCTGTACAACCACTGTGATATTAGGAGTAAAATCCCCCTAAAATATTATGAATATTATCACAGGGTATACACATATGGTGTACACCCACTGTGATATTAGAAGTAACATCCCCCTACAATTATATGAATAATGTCACAGGGTGTACACAGATGCTGTGCCCCCACTGTGACATTAGGAGTAACATCCCTTTAGATTTTTATGAATAATACCACAGGGTGAACACACATGGTTTACACCAACTGTGACATTAGGAGTAACATCCTCCTGGGATATTACAAATAATATCACAGACTGTATACACATAGTGTGTACCCACTGTGACATTAGGAGTAACATCTTCCTAGGATATTGCAAATAATATCACAGGGTGTACACCCATTGTGATGTTAGGAATTAACATCCCCCTAGGATATTACCACTAATATCACAGGTTGTACACCCACTGGGATACTAGAAGTAATATCCTAAGGAGATATTTCTCCTAATATCACAGACTATATACACATAGTATACACCCACTGTGACACTGGGAGTAACATTCCCCTAGGATATTACAAACAATATCACAGAATGTACACATATGGTATACACCCACTGTGAGATTAGGAGTAACATTTCCCTAGAATATTATGAAAAATATTATAGGGTGTACACCTATGGTGTTCACCCACTGTGACATTAAATATAACATCCCCCTAAGATATTACAAATAATATCACAAGGTGTATACCCATTATGAGATTAAATATAACATCTTCCCAGGATATTACAAATAGTATCACAGGGAGAGTACACACATGGTGTACCCCCACTGTGACATTAGGAGTAATTAGGAGTAACATCCCCCTAGGATATTACGACTAGTATCACTGGGAGTACCCATATATTTTGTACACTCACTGTGATATTAGGAGTAACATCCCTCTATGATATTATGAATAATAACACAGGATGTACAAACATTGTCTACACCCACCATGACATTAAGTGTAACATTCTTTAGGATATTAAACATAATATGACAGAATGAACATTCACGCAACATCCCTCTAGAATATTAGGAATAATATCCCAGGGTGTACACACACGGTGTACACACGCTGTGACATTAGAAGTAACATTTTTCTAGGATACTATGAATAATACCACAAGGTGTACACACATGGTGTACACACACTGTGACATTAGCAATAACATCCCGCTAGAATATTACAAACAATATCATATAAATAATTATTATAGTAATTATTAATCAATATTATTCGTAATATCCAAGGGAGATGTTACTCTTAATATCACATGGGGTGTACTTCCAGTCATATTATTGGTAATATCCTACTGAAATGTTACACCTAATGTCACAGTGGGTGTACGCCCAGTGATAATATTCATAATATCCTACCGAGACGTTACTCCTAATGTCACAGTGGGTGTACACCTAGTGATATTATACATAATATTGTAGAGAAATGTTACTCCTAATGTCACAGTAGGTATACACCCTGTAAAATTATTTGAAATATACCAGAAAAATATTACCCCTAATTCCAAAGTAGATATTACAAAGGATTTCATGCCCCCTGTGTATTACAAACCATATCACAGGGCAGTGTACACATCCAGCAATATGGGAATTAATATCACCCTCTCACCCTCTGGATATTATGAACTATATCACTGGGGGAGTGTACACTCTCCCAGACTCCCCCAGTGATATAGTTCATAATATTCAGGCGGTCAGAAAATGATATTACTCCCAATATCGCAGCAGGTGTACAACCCCTTGTGATTTTTTTCTGAATATCCAAGGAGGGAGAGGATGATAATGCTCCCAATATCACAGGGAGTGTACACCCACCCTGTCATATTGTTCGTATCATTCACGAGGAGAGAGAATATTATTCCCAATATTGCATGGGGTGTACAGCCCCCGTGACATTGTTCTTAATATCCAAGGGGAGAGAAGCTGATATCACTCCCGATACAGCAGAAGGTGTACACTCCCCCCTGAGATATTGTTCCTAATATGCAGGGAGGGGAAGGATTTCATTACATTCAGTATCACAGGGGGTGGACACCCCGGTGTGATATTATTCCTAATATCCAGGGGGTCAGGATGACATTACTCCCAATATCGTAGGGACTGTACACCGCACCTGTGATACTGCTCCTAATATCCAAGGGGGGAGGGGATATTACTCCCAATATCGCAGGGGGTGTACACCCCCCACCGTGTTATTGTTTCTAAAATTCAGGTGCAGAGAGATGATATTACTTCAAATATCTTAGGAGTGTACACGTTCTGCGTGATATTGTGTCTAATATCCAGAAGAGGAGAGGATGATATTATTCCCAATGTAGAAGGGGGTGTACATCCAGCCTGTAATATTGTTTTTAATATCCAGGGTTTTTATTATTGTTTTTAATATCTAGGGAGTAATATGACTCCCAATATTGCAGGAGGTGTATGCCCCCGTTGTGATATTCTTTCTAATATCCAACTGGAGAGAGGATAATATTGATTCCAGTATCACAAGGGTTGTACACTTTCCCTGTGATATTGTTCCTAATATCCAGGTGGGGTAAAGGGTGATATTACTCCCATATTCACAGGGGGTGTACACCCCACCTGTGATATTGTTTCTAATATTCTGGTAAATAGAGGGTGATATTACTCCAAATATCTCAGGAGGTATGTACCCCCCACCCCTTGATATTGATCCTAATATACTTGGGGAAAGAAGATGATATTACTCCCACTTCCGGGCCTCAGGCGATTCTCCCACCTCAGCCTCACAAGTAGCTGGGACTACAGGTGCACGCCACTAAGCCCGGCTAATTTTTGTAATATTTTTCATAGAGACAGGGTTTCACCATGTTGCCCAGACTGGTCTGGAACTCCTGGGCTTAAGTAATCCATTGCCTTAGCCTCCCAAAGTGCTGGGATTACAGGTGTGAGCCAGTGTGCCCCCACTGTGCCTGGCCTTCCATAAATATTTACTCAATCAAGTTATGTTACTGTTTTTAAGTAGATTAGTACAAAAATGTTTGAGATCAGCACCTATGCCTAACAGAGACAAGAATTGGTTCTGTAAGTTTTATTTGCACTCCCATCCTTTGGAATTGCAGAGTATACAAGTAAGAAAGATACAATTGATTGATGACTAAATAATTAGGTCTTTGGGCCCTGAACGTTATTAAAAATGGAGTTATTAGACAGCTGGCACTCTATCCCAGATGTGTCAGCTATATAGATCAAATACACACAAAGTAACAAAGGATTCTGAAGAGTTACCTGGATAAATTCAGTAACCTGTTATTTCCTCCTAGTAACAATGCTTTGACTTGTTGGTAAAAGAAGGGTGTATGCTCTTTGGCTAAATTTTCAAAGTAATTGCATGTCTACCTGACCAGAGAAAGAGTATGTGGTATCAAGGAAGTTCCTAAAATAAGGATACCTCAATAATATTAAGATGTTTGAAATGATTAATTGCCCTCCCAGCTAATGATAAGCTGTTTCCTTAAGAATTCTCTCTAATGCTGGCTTTTGCTATAAGGCTAGCCCAGCTGAGCAATGTACTGCCAGTTTTCCAAACACTCTTCTTCTCCTTTTTTTACTTTTCCTGTAAGACTAAGTACTTCAAAGACTGAGTCAGTATTAGGTGTATAATAACAAATACTGGACCCATTATATTTTCAAACATCATTTGCTATTTGAAAGACTAGATCCTTTCATAGAAGTTGTGCTGGCTTATCAGCTGGGTTCAGCAAATACAGTGGTAGGTAATAGTAACTGGCAATCTGTAATTATCTATGGCATGCTAAATATTTTGCATGTGTTTTAAATATCTTATCAATTCTTATAACAACCTATATTTTATAAAGGTGAAATTAAAGCTCAAAAAAGTGAAGTGAGTTGTTCTAAGTCACATAGTAATTGAACTATGTGTTAAAAGCATCTCATGTGCTTTTAACTCATGGTGTAATCCACAATGTAGTCCTGAACTCAAGACCTCATTTGTACCTTTAAAACACTGTAGGGAGGCCTAGAGAAGAGTCGTGGCATGAAGATTTTGGATGAAGGGGCAGGAAGACACTTTGTTATTGTACTTGTTAGAAAAAAAGAAATATAATCGGAAATGCCAGATCCAGATGATTAATCACAGTCAGAGAAGGTAATCTCAACATCCTCTACATTAGCTTCACACTGCACCCTTGGCTGCGACTGTATTTTTGAGGGCTGGAAGTGTACATGAGCTGCTTTTATCTAAAAATTTTAAAACACATAATTAGCATCTACTGATTACACCTTATAGCATACATGACCCATCTGTCATTTTATCTTAACTCAGACGCGAGAATTATGAGGCATTTCTAGGAAGGGAGTAAAAAAAAAAGAAACAAGGAAAGAAAAGAAAATGAAGTCTAAGTTTTCCTATGAAATTGTGAAAAATAACAATTGCAAAGTGCCTCACTCAAGAAAGAGTGATTTAAAATTATGTATTTGTGAGAATTTTTTTTTTTAATTTTTATTGTTTTGAGAAGGAGTCTCACTCTGTCGCCAAGCTGGAGTGTAGTGGCACGATCTCGGCTCATTGCAACCTCCATCTCCCAGGTTCAAGCCATTCTCGTGCCTCAGCCTCCCGAGTAGCTGGGATTACAGGCACATGCCACCACACCCAGCTAATGTATTTTTAGTAGGGATGGAGTTTCGCCATGTTGGCCAGGATGGTCTCGATTTCCTGACCTTGTGATCTGCCCGCCTCAGCCCCTCCCAAAGTGTTGGGATTACACACATCAGTCACCGTGTCCGACCATTTGAGGACTTTAAATTTGGGAATAGGGAGAAAAAATGTCTCAGTTGAGATTCACATTTGAGTGTTGAAGTATTTCAAAGTTTAGGGGTAGTCCCTGGAGTAGGCGGGTAGGTGTGCCTTTCACATGCAAATCTGCCTTAGGCATTCATGAATTGAGGATATTGAAAGGCAAAGGAGACTGGGTAAATACCCATGTCCGAATTTTGCCCAGACTAGATAAACAATTGTTTCTCTCCAGACTAAAAAATAATATTAATAAAAAAAAAATTCCTCAAAATGGGTATCTCTAACCACCTGTTACCAGGTCAGCTGGAAGTGCTTATTAAAAATACAGCTATCCGAGCTACATC
Source organism: Theropithecus gelada (assembly GCF_003255815.1). Classification (NCBI taxonomy): domain Eukaryota; kingdom Metazoa; phylum Chordata; class Mammalia; order Primates; family Cercopithecidae; genus Theropithecus; species Theropithecus gelada. The sequence continues at coordinate 122,797,733 of NC_037669.1, forward strand.
CTTTATGTTCTGCATCTGAATCTCTGTGGGAATTATCCACAAAACTGCACTCTTAACCAGAACCTCCCAAGTTACACATACTAAATCCTGACAATCTCTGGAAGAGAGAATATTTAGTATATTTGTTGACTAGAATGGTTTGTCTCAAATCGTATTCTAACAGATGACAAAAATTAGTGATAACTCATGTTCAACTGCATTTTCAAAATACACACGTAAGAAAAATACCTGACAACTATTCATCATTATTATATGGCAGGTTCTCCATAAGGAACACTGTGCTACATATGAGAACATAGTAAAGCTTGTGAGCAATCGTGTGTAGGCAGATGTGAGGAGGCAGACCGGCAGATTAATGTTAGGCACCATTTGCTCACTAGCCATTACAATGTACCCATCTGTTTATGGTCCATTATACATTTGAACCAGCCCCAATACAAGCTCCTCAGTCAATTCTTCTTGACCATCCAAGATCAAAAGTAACAACTAGTACTCACAGAGCAATTCTTATATAACAAACACTATGCTTTCTACCCTTCAGCTCACATAATTCGACAGCAACTCCCTGAGGTAGATTTCAGCATTAGCCACATTTGATAAGCAAAAAAAAAAAAAAAAAAAAAAAAAAGAAGTAGAAGTTAGTAAAGTTAAATCACTGTATATAATCAGACAGTCTAAAAAATTGCACACCCTAAACTCAAACAAAGTTCTGCTGGATTCTTATCTAAAAATAAATTTTCTCCTAAAAATAAGTTCTCCCTGCTCTATATCACCCTAAGCCTTATATCACTGCTGAAATTTCACCATTCAGAATTCCCTTTTTTTGTAGTGGGGGCAGGGGGAGGGATTGCCAATCAAAACATCATTAATTCTCCTTTTACATTAAAATACTGATAGGTAGGGGATGCTAGGTGTCAGTTCTTCAAACTTACTATGGATAAGAATCAGCAATGAGTACTGTTTTTTTTTTTGTTTTGTTTTGTTTTTTTTTTGAGACGGAGTCTCGCTCTGTAGCCCAGGCTGGAGTGCAGTGGCCGGATCTCAGCTCACTGCAAGCTCCGCCTCCCGGGTTCCCGCCATTCTCCTGCCTCAGCCTCCCGAGTAGCTGGGACTACAGGCGCCCGCCACCTCGCCCGGCTAATTTTTTTTTGTTTTTTAGTAGAGACGGGGTTTCACCGTGTTAGCCAGGATGGTCTCGATCTCCTGACCTCGTGATCCGCCCGTCTCGGCCTCCCAAAGTGCTGGGATTACAGGCTTGAGCCACCGCGCCCGGCCAAGTACTGTTAAAAATTGCTTAACTACATGAAAAGAAAGAGGCTCAACAGGGCAGAGGTGTGGTTAGGGTGCACCGTCATGCTCAAATGAGCAGGACTGAAAGGGGTGGAAGAGTAAAGCCCTCTTATTTCTGGGAGATTTGAGGGTCCCGAGTGCTTGGTGTTCAGGGACATGGGGCTGTCCAGAGTTGATAATGTTAATCTGTAAATATGCACCCTGTCATTTGCCTAGAGTTGGTCCTAGTTGCATTACTGTAGTACTTTCAAGCACATGAGCAAAAGAGTTATGCTTGAAGCCCAGCTCTGCCATATGCCAGGTGGGTTAAAATTGGCCCAAATCTGTTCCTGTTGTTGGAACTCTTGCCCAGCAGTCATGCTTCTTAAAGTCTGGGGTCATTGTCAACAGTCTTAAGAGAGCACATGGTCCTGTAACATGTAAGACATTATTGAAGTAAACCGGTCCCATCTTAAGCCTGGTTCATTAAAAAAAATAGTTCACTAATATTTTATTGATTAGAACCCATTCATTCTTTCAATGTTATCCCTTAGAGCTGCCTAATTGTATCTATCCTGTATTTCTGCCATTCGCCATATCCTATAACCTAAAAGAAACAGCAGTAGGTGAGGCTTCTGACATTTGTCTTTTCATAGCCTCATTGCTCCCAATGCCATATTATCAAAAATTAAACAAACAAACCAAGCCGTAGTCCACAACTAGTTCTAGATTTTTTTAAAGTTATTTAACCTTTAAATAACTGGAAAATCAAGTTGTATAAGCCAAGTTTCCTGTATCTTATATAAAAGTCACAATAGAATGGAGCTAAGAAAAATACAGAATGTCGGCTGGGCGCGGTGGCTCTCACCTGTAATCCCAGCACTTTGGGAGGCCGAGGCGGGCGGATCATGAGGTCAGGAGATCGAGACCATCCTGTCTCATTTCTTTATAATACAGTTTCCCAGGTAATTTTGATGAAAAGAAAATCACCTAAACGGCCAAAGGGGCTTGCCTGCCAGCCCCTATAGTTAGCACTTTGGAGTAGACATTTGCCTAGCATTCAGCCTCCAAAAGAGTCAATGGCACCTGCAGTATATTCTAGAATTAATATTTTAAAATAATGTGGACTGTTGCTTAGTATTTTATATGGGACAGAGACACTTTTGTCCAAGAGATGTTATAGAAGCACTTATTTGACTTCTAAAATAAACATCAGTAGGCAAGGTTTCTGATATTTACCTTTTCATAGTCTCATTGCTCCAAATGCCGCAGTATATAATATTGTCAAAAATTAAACAAACCAATTATTTAATTAGGCTTTGCATATGTAGTGAAACCTGGCAAAGTGAGCGTATCTATAAAAAACTGATTATGTGCTTATGTGTGTCGGTATATGCGTGTGTGTGTAGCTAAGACTCATTCCAAAAGGCTATTTGGGGGTATATGTAGAATATAGGTGGTTTTCCTGGATAGGTCTTGGGTAGGACTCAATTTGTGAAGCTTATGATAGTATGATAGCCCGTACTTAAGACTTGAATGTTTATGTGTTGCAGTTTATTTATTGAGTGGATATGTTTAAACTCTCACTCCTTTATAAAAAGAACAGTTTTCCTAGGAGAGAAAGAATATTATTAGCATAAAAATTAGAAGGTGTAATTATTTAAAAATAGCACAGTAGTTAAAAGAGTGGTTCTAAGATCATACCACCTGGGTCTCAATCATGCTCTGCACGTGGCAGATGTGTGACTTTAGGCAAGTTTCTTCACTATGTTGTGCCTCAACTCTCTTACCTTTAAACTCTGGTTGCATGTACACGCAAACTTTTATTGAATGCCGAAGTTTAATATTTAAACTGAGTGATTAAAGCTAAGAAACATTGAGGCAATAATGAGACCCAGTAGAATAATTTATATATGTGCATAAACTTTTTGTGCAACCAATGTGACATATTTTTGCTTTCTGGTAAGAAGGCAATAGTTAATTCTACTTTGCTAAAGGTAGGATTTTCAGCTAGTGTCAACTTTAGTCTTAGAATAACTTATTTTAGGAGTGAAGGTAAAGTTAATATCCAGTGTTGGCATGCTTAGTTTACCAGTGTGTTCATATACATAGTGTTTATTATACTAAGCTTTCAGAAGTAAATCTCAAGTCAGAGTTAATTCTTTTCTCTATATTTCTATTTCTTCTTTCTGCACCATTTAGTGAATGTGATAAGTCAAATGGCTTAAATTGTTGGTATCCCCTTTAAAGCATCATTTATAACATAACAAAGTTATTCTCTTCTTATTGGCTTCAAAAACATCTACATTAAATGAAAGGTAAGCTCCTATACATTGTCTCTGTGTACTCTGTACTATCTGGGAATTGTGTTACATTTCCCAGGCACTTTTTCCTTTAAGGTGTTAACAGTCTACTCTCAGAGTGGGCAAACTCCTGCCAATGGGCCAAATCTGGCCCACGCCTTCAGGCTAAGAATGGTCTTTATTAAATTGTTAGAAAAAAAATCAGAAGAAGAAAAATATTTAATGACACATAAAATTATATGAAATGCACAAGTCAGTATCCCCAAATAAGGTGTTATTGGAACACAGCCATGCTTATTCCTTTACATATTGTCTATCGCCTATGGATGCTTTGGTATGACAACAGCAAGATGAATAGTTACAACAGAAATAGGGCTCACAAAACCTAAAATAAGAAAGTGCTGCTGACCCGCTATCTGGCTTAAACATATCCCAGAAAGAATGGAAGATTAGCATTCTATCAAAATCATAGAAAAGGTTCTACCAAGCTGAGAATATACGGGTGTTGATCTGATGACTGTGGAATACTCCTCTATTTCAAGACAAGAGAGAAAAAAAAAAAGACCGGTTCTTTTTTTTATCTACTCTTCTATTTCAAGACAAGATAGAAAAAAAAAGAAAAGAAAAAAAAAAGAGAACCAGTTCAATTAAGAAACTTCACTTAAAGGTTTCTCATCTTAAGTATTTTTTCATTAGTTTGACCCTAATAACACTAAGTGTATTCTAAATCCTACATGGACAGCAAGTGAGAAATTCAAGCAATAGAGACAAAACTCTAAACCTGCCCCATATTCCAGGCAGTTGTTGAAATGTTAATGTCTATCGGGCTCACACCTCTTCTGGAAAGGTGGAGTAGGAGACTCCTCCTGCAGGAGGAACTGCCATGTTGGGTACCAGTTAACATTCATTAACTCACCTCCTCCTATTCCAGGCATTACTCTCAGTATTGAGGATATAGATACGAGAAGGAAAGCAATGCCTCTGCTCCCATGGAACTTAAAACACAATGGAGGAGACCAAAATAAACAAATGAATACATGAGGAAATGTTGAACAGTGCTATGAAAACACAGGTATAAAAAAAGTACAGTTTCACTTACATAAGGTACCTAGAGTAGTCAAATTGACAGAGATAGAAACACAACAGTGGTTGTGAGGGGCTTGGGAGAAGAAAAGAGTTGTTTAGTGAATATGGGGCTTCAGTTTTGCAAGATGAAAAGAGTTCTGGAGATGAGTGGTGGTGATAGTTGAACAATAATATCAATGCACTTAATACCACTAAGCTAGACACTTAAAAATAGTGAAGATGATAACTTTTGCATTAAGTATATTTGACCACAATAAAAAACATTGGAAAAAATGCTAGAGATAAAGAGATTGTTCTAAAAGCTTCCATAATAGGGACAGGAAAAAAGACAGATCACCTACAACAACAACAACAAAGATCATCCAATTTCTCCAAAGGAACATCGGATGCTAGAAAAGACTAAAGAAAAACTGTGTTCAAAATTCTGTGCTAAAATTATTTTCAAATTAGCATTCTGTGCTCAAATTATTAACTCTTTGTGGAGGTAGAATACGTTCTTTTCAGACAAAAACATATACATGCATGCAGGCATACATATCATAAGGTATAATGATGGTCAATGGCTAAGTGGCTGTGATTTATTTTAATGAATTTTCAGTTTTTAAAGTATTTTGAATAGGTAATTTATTCACATGGCTCAAAAATCAGAATGTCTAAAAAGCTATGTGGTAAAACCCCTCCTCTTGTGCTAACCTGCATGTATATTCTCAGTTTGTTCCCACTGCTCTTTCCCAGAAGTAACCACACTATTGTTGGATCTCAGACATATTTCTAGAGTATTTCTGTGCATACATATGCAGATTTAAAGATGACTTTTTTCTCCCTCTCCCCATCCCTCAAATAGTTGGTTTAAATAGGGTAGGTAGGCAAGGCCTCTCTAAGGCGTAACAGGAAGATGCAGCCATGTGAAGATTTAGGAGAAGAACATTCCAGGCAGAGAAAAGAATGAAACAAGAGGCTCCAAGACAGGAGCAGATACCATGAGTTTAAGGATCAGATGGAAGACCAAAGCGCTCTATGTCGCAGTCATCTATGGGAGGGAATGGGAGGAGAAAAGGGAGAAAGGGAGAAGGCGGGGGAAAAGGCCAGTGACTCATCCTAGAATGTTAGTTGGTAGATGTCCAACCCTGTGTTCATTGAGAAACTGCCTGCCATGGTAGCCATCCCTGCCCCTGCCCCATAAGGATCATACAATACTTTGACCTCAAAAACGCATCCCATTGACCACCATTCATGCCAGGGAAAGATCTGCTACAGAAAACCCCCACCCCTAGTGCTGAACATTCCTTTGACTTTTGAAGTGGCCCCAGACCACTTACTTGCCCCCTTGAAACTAACCAGGGAATGCCAAATGTGCCTGAAGACCAAATAGAGAGTTGCTCCTGTTTCCAAAAGTCTCACCTTAATAAAATGTTTCCCAAGCAGAGATTCTTTGTATTTCCTCTTTTTACCCTATAAAACTTACTTGCCTTGTTACCACCTTAGAATTCCTGCTGCAAAATGATAACAGATGGATTCCCTTGCCTAGTTTATGAACAAACAACTGTTGCTAATTTTGTCTCTGACACAGCTTTGTCTTTGATATCATGAAACTGTTAGTTACACTTTTGGTCTAAGTATGGGTCCCCACCTTACCCCAGCTCCTAAAATAGAGATGGAACAGGAGAGGGATAAATCAATGAATGCCATTTTAATTTCTTTTATTTTATGTATTTCTCATGCTTTTAAAAATCTATCTCCCAGTACTATTTTCAAATACTTATTTGATTTTAGCTCCAAAATTGGCATTTAGAGGAGTTTTTTTCAAACTAAAAACCTTTATTTTGTCCAATATATGACTAGAAATAAATTTTCAAAACTTTCCACTGCTTTATTTAAATAGTTCTCAGATGTGATTTCCATAAAGTAACACCATGACTCAGCATGCATATTTAGATAAATTATGATGATTTCTTTAAAAATTCTAATTACAATTTAAATAACCTAATTGCTATTCAAAATCACACACATTATATACCCAATTCAATGTACTTTTTAAAAACATTACCAAGGATTATAATAAATTATAATGTATAGTGCATAATTTCACCTTAATTATGCCCTTCTGTGATTGGTTTTCAGATTCAGTATATCTGTTATCTTTATAAACCATCTTATTCTGCCACAGTATTTTTTTACTTTATAAAAAGATAATGCTTAAAAAGATGAGACTTAAAATTTTAAAATGTTTTTATTACAAAAGTAATACATATTTTAAAAATGCAAAACAATATGGAAGTGGGTAAAGTAGAAGGTGACATTTGTCCCTTTCTCCACCAATTTGATTCCCATGAAGTAATCAAGGTATGATATGTATGTATATATGTACATACTTATGTGTGTTTTTTAAAGTCAGGAGTAGGGCTCTGAAAGTATAGCCAACTGCAAAATTAGAGGGTACACAGTACACACAAGACTTTCCTCACTTTTGACACCAACTGTGTAAGATTCCCAAAACCACTATCAGATTCAATAATTCTCTGGAAAAACTCACTGAAAGCTATTATACTCATGGTTTTGGTTTATTGCTAGGAAAAGATATAGTTTTAAGTCACCCAAGGGACAAAACCTATAGGACAAAGTCCAGGGAAGTACCAAACATAGGGTCTCAATTGTCATCTCCCCATGGAATCAGGAGGCATTACTTTCCCAGCAGTGATGTGTGACAATACACATGAAACACTGCCAACCAGGGAAATTCACCCATGCCTCACTATTCAGTTGTTATTTGAGTCCTGTTATGTAGGCACAATTGATAGATTCATTGCCTATGCGATTGAGCTCAGCCTTCAGATTATGTTACATATCATGACCCAAGATCCCTACTCTGAATATACACGTTGCTAGGTTGTCTAGTGTGGCCAGCCCCCACTCTACATCAGGCTTTTAGACTATCTGCTGGGTGAAATTCCAGGCAAAAGAATTTCCTATCAGGCCTGATATTAGAGATTACCTCCCAGAAGCCAAGGTCAAAGGTCAGATTTCCTTTGAGGCAAGGTTAAATTCTTTACTACACAGGTTTCCAAGTGAAAAAAACATTAGAGGAGTCAAATCATCCATACTGAGTATTTTCCATTGATTTCAGACATTATTCCATGATATTTAAGAGGACGGAACCAGTAATTGTCTTCTTGACACCATTCAGAGTATAAGAGGTGCTAGGGGAGAATGGATACAGTTCATTTTATGTTTTTGTTGTTTCTCACTATAGCTCTCTGTTTCACTTGCTTCCCTTTCTCTCTTGCTCTGCCTACCCTAGTCCACTGCTGTTAGATCTGATTACTCAAACATCACTCCAAGTTAGGAATTAACCTGTACAAATGCCCACGGAGGTATGTAAAGGAGGGAAGCTTCTCTTTGACATTGATTCAACATTGACATACTTTATTTGCATATTAAGATAAAAGAGTATCTTTCTTTTCCAGAAAGGAAATATGTTCCTTTCCTTCTCCCCCGACTCCCTACTTCTTTCCTGAATTGTATGGACCTCTCGGCAGTTCTCTCATTTTCCCAATTTTGGTAGAGCATACAGAGAAATTGCTCTCTGCCACAGTAAAGTCAACAGTGTGGGCATGTTGAAACTTGGCACTGACTCGTAGTCTCAAGTCAAGTAAACAATACAGAGTGCTAGTGATGGTGGTACTTTAAAGTATATCGCCTCATCTAAAGGAACAGTGGATACTTAGCCCTAGCTGATGGTTACATAGTGAAAATGAGAAAGCAGTTTCTCAAGAAAGGTAGAAAATCTGAAATCACTCTATTTATTCATTCATTTATTCAGGCGAAATTCACATAGCATAAAATTAATCGTTTTGAAGTGAAAAATCAGTAGCATTTAGTACATTCACAGCGTTGTACAAACACCACTAGCACCTAGTTTCAAAACATTTCCATCACTCCAAATTAAAATCCCATACTCATTAAGCATATACTCCCTATCCCCTCATCTGGCAACCACTCTGGAAACTACCAATCTACTTTCTATTTCTATGGATTTACCTATTCTGGATATTTCATAGAAATAGAATCATACAATGTGTGATCTTTGTGTCTGGTTTTTGAAATCGCTTCATTTAAAATATGATCACAATGCTAAAAAACAATTAACAACAACACTGAGTTAGCTAAATAGACACATTTTAGGGTGGATTGGCCCACTTTCTGCTAGCTAATAGTCTCTTCCCTGATCCAAAGAGTGTTAGAAGGGGCCATAGCTAGAAGTTTTATTAAGAGAAATGGGCCTGGCAAAGATGTTCTGTAGGAGATCAAGGAGTTGAGACAGGTCACCATCGATTCATAAATCCAAATAAGGACACAGAATCCTGTAAAGAGAACACCTTAAAACATGGTTTAGAAAGGCAAGCCAAGTCCAATATTCCCAAAAGTGCTAAAAAGTACAGAACACAGAAAAGCACTGTAATGTGGGCAATCAAGTAGACACCAGACTTGAAAAGCATACAGGGAAAATGGAAAGTTGTGGGGCAAAATTAAAATGTTAGGTATGACACCAATTGGAGTTCAACTTGACACACAGGCTTGCTTTGATACTCAGCATTTTAGTCTCAGTTACTCCATCAGAAAATTAAGTATAATCACCCATTGTGCTGAATTGTTATTAGAATTATAGACATTGTTTTTACAATATCTAGTAAAAAGACAAAACTCATTAAGTAGGAATTATTATAATGAGAACGGTATCAACAGAGTTTACACCACTAATCTTAGGAAAGACATTTGCCCTCTGGAGAACTTTTCTATTTTCTACTGGGTAAAGGTGGAATATCATGCACAGGTAAGTCAGATCCTCAAAGGGTTTAGTATCTCCTCATAGATACACCCTTACAGGGATAGAGACATGTCTTACAAAAGTATACGAAGTAGCGTTGCTACCAGCTTAGGAAGAATGACCATGGACCTTTAAATTAAATCTAAAATAATTTCCTCATTGGAAAGGATGACAGATGGACAGTGTAGCCCTCTGTAATCCTTTTTAGTTGTAGAAATGGCAATTAGTGAAGAGATTAAGCCTGTCAGTGTCACACTGCCAACTGGACATATCTCAAATTCAGAAGGACAACTTCTGTATCAGACTAAATAGGTCAGATTTTTCTACCTTTTCCATAAAGTCACCTTTGCTATGCAGAAGGAGAATATTCAGAGGGGTTTGTCGGTTTGACAAGGTTTATATTTATTTTTTTCAAATACTTTTAGTAATTAACTCAACTTTCAAAAGTAAGAGAAAAATAAGTCACTACTTTCCATAACACAGTCCACATTTTTAGAGTATTTAAACCCAATTTTGCATCATAAAGAAACAGACTTAAACGCATAAGACCAAGTCTTAGCTATTATATAATCTTAAATAATGCCCATGTTTGTGAAAGGCAATGAGCTCTGCACAATGTGAACATTCATGAAGAATAGGACCATATTTTATTCCTTAAAACTATTTTCTCAATAACTTTGTATGTATGAATGACAAAAAGTTGAACATCCTTTCCAAAAATCAAATGTCTCTGTAAGTAATTAAGTTAGTCAAGGGGAAAGAGGTCTTATTTTTTGGAACTCAGTATATCAAAGTAAAGAAAATTAACTCTGAAACTGACATTTGTCTCCTAAAAATGAAATGAATGGATTTTCTATATGAAGTCTTTTCCCTGGGGTCATTAATGGTCCTTGACTTGGGTGGAAGTAAGTGTGATATTGACAAGAAAGATGTGAAGCCTTTGAGATAAATTTGGATCTAATAATTTTAGGAAGTAAACAATGAGAGATGTGCCTGGTCCTACTATACCCTGGGCCTCAGAAAGTTAATAAGGCTATTGATTTGGGCAGGGGTAGGGCCAAAATTATGGAGAGTGGAGCCCTAGTTTGGAATTGATTGATTGATTGCTTGATTAAGCTAGTATTTGACAGGGGAGAAGGGAGTAGAAATCATTTAAACCAGTGTTTCCAAAAATATGGCACTTACTACTGGTGGTAAACAGATCAAGTTAAGTTAAATATGCATTACACATTAATGTTTTTAACTACTCTGTCTATGACAAATAATACTGATTTTCCATTTACAATGTGATACATAATTTTCTTTTTATGTGGATTTAGTTAAATGAAAAAGTGTTTAATTCAAAAAACAACTAATGGTAAAGTTTTATGTAACATGACAAAAATTATGAAGGTTGTATATAAGTGACTAGTTTGTGAAAAATTAATTTCAACTAAAAAAGTAGATAAATTCCGTAAACACATATAATCCTTAGGGACACTGGGCATTGGAGTTGACATTCCGAGGCTCTTGGCTAAAGACCTGTTAGAGCCTCGCACAGTGGCTCACACCTGTAATCCCAGCACTTTAAGAGGTCGAGGTCAGAGAGAGGATCACTTGATGTCAGGAATTCAAGGTTACAGTGAGCTGTGATTGCATCATTGCACTCTAACCTGGGTAATAGAGCAAGACCCGGTTTCTTAAAATTAAACAAACAAAAAAGATCTATTGTAACTACCAGATTTGGGGCTGGGGTCTGGATTTTAGCTTTTTTCTCACTGTGTTTTTCATATTAAATCCTGTGAACACAGCCTAACAGATATTAAACAGAAAAAGACACCATTTCACTAGTATCCAGGATGAAGATGAATAATGCAAAGAATAAGAAAAGATCAACCCAACTGTGAGTACTTTGAGTACAGTTATAATAAAAGTTGGTTACTATGTGAAATACAGATATTATATTTACTTGGCATATTTATACCATTATTTAGAATGGTACCTAAAATTTAAAAAAATTGTCTCCCTATTAAAAACTATTTTAAATTTAATTTGATTTAATTATATTAATCTTAGTTCAAGAACGAATTCACTTGGTTTCAGACACCCACAATATAGTAGAACTTTCAAAAGCTGGCTGAGAGCATGGGCATAAAGGAAGGAGAGCACGAATGTAGTGGTATACAGCATGTAGGTCTATGATGGAGGTAGAGTGCAAGCTGGATCTGAGCTTCCTGACAGGCCAAACAAGTACAGACATGTAATTAGTTACAACAGGGATCAGTAACTATAGCTCTTGGGTCAAATCTGTTCTGCCACCTGTTTTTGTAAATAAAGTTTTACTGGAACACAGCCATGTTCATTCATTTCTATATTGTGTATGGCTGTTTCTCCATTACAATGGCAGAACTGAATAGTTCCTACAGAGGCTGTACAATCTGCAAAGCTGAAAATACCTACTACCTCACCTTTACAGAAAAATTTGCCAACCACCCAACCACTAAGTTACATTACAGTATCTAAAAGTTTTTTTTTTCTTTTTTTGAAAGGGAGTCTCACGCTGTCGCCAGGCTAGAGTGCAGAGGTGCAATCTCGGCTCACTGCAGCTTCTGCATCTCGCCTTCAAGCAATTCTCTTGCTTCAACCTCCCAAGTAGCTGGGACTACAGGCGTGCGACCCCCTGCCCAGCTAATTTTTATATTTTTAGCAGAGACAGGGTTTCACCATGTTGACCAGGATGGTCTTGATCTCCTGACCTCGTGTTCCACCCGCCTCAGCCTCCCAAAGTGCTGGGATTACAGGCGTGAGTCACCGCTCCCGATCTCTAAAAGATTTTTTTTTTCTTTTTTAATATACTTTTAAGTTCTAGGGTACATGTGCACAATGTGCAGGTTTATTACATATGTATACATGTGCCATGTTGGTGTGCTGCACCCATTAACTCATCATTTACATTAGGTATATCTCCCAATGCTATCCCTCTCCCCTCCCCCCACCCCACCACAGGCCCCGGTGTGTGATGTTCCCCTTCCTGTGTCCAAGTGTTCTCATTGTTCAATTTCCACCTATGAGTGAGAACATGCAGTGTTTCGTGTTCTGTCCTTGAGATAGTTGTCTCAGAATGATGGTTTCCAGCTACATCCATGTCCCTACAAAGGACACGAACTCATCCTTTTTTATGGCTGCATTGTTTTCCACAGTGTATATGTGCCACATTTTCTTAATCCAGTCTGTCATTGATGGACATTTGGGTTGATTCCAAGTCTTTGCTATTGTGAATAGTGCTGCAATAAACATATGCGTACATGTGTCTTTATAGTAGCATGATTTAGAATCCTTTGGGTATACACCCAGTGATGGGATGGCTGGGTCAAATGGTATTTCTAGTTCCAGATCCTTGAGGAATCGCCACACTGTCTTCCACAATGGTTGAACTAGTTTACAGTCCCACCAACAGTGTAAACGTGTTCCTATTTCTCCACTCCTCTCCAGCATCTGTTGTTTCCTGACTTTTTAATGATCGCCATTCTAATTGGTGTGAGATGGTATCTCATGGTGGTTTTGGTTTGCATTTCTCTGGTGGCTAGTGATGATGAGCATTTTTTCATGTGTCTGTTGGCTGCATAAATGTCTTCTTTTGAGAAGTGTCTGTTCATATCTTTTGCCCACTTTTTGATGGGGTTGTTTTTTTCTTGTAAATTTGTTTGAGTTCTTTGTAGATTGTGGATATTAGCCCTTTGTCAGATGAGTAGATTGCAAAAATTTTCTCCCATTCTGTAGGTTGCCTGTTCACTCTGATGGTAGTTTCTCTTGCTGTGCAGAGCTCTTTAGTTTAATGAGATCCCATTTGTCAATTTTGGCTTTTGTTGCCATTGCTTTTGGTGTTTTAGACAAGAAGTCCTTGCCCATGCCTATGTCCTGAATGGTATTGCCTAGGTTTTCTTCTAGAGTTTTTATGGTTTTATGTCTAACATTTAAGTCTCTAATCCATCTTGAATTAATTTTTGTATAAGGAGTAAGGAAGGGATCCACTTTCAGCTTTCTACATATGGCTAGCCAATTTTCCCAGCACCATTTATTAATAGGGAATCCTTTCCCCATTGCTTGTTTTTGTCAGGTTTGTCAAAGATCAGATGGTTGTTGATGTGTGGTATTATTTCTGAGGGCTCTGTTCTGTTCCATTGGTCTATATCTCTGTTTTGGTACCAGTACCATGCTGTTTTGGTTACTGTAGCCTTGTAGTATAGTTTGAACTCAGGTAGCCTGAAGCCTCCGGCTTTGTTCTTTTGGCTTGGGATTGCCTTGGCAATGCGGGCTCCTTTTTTGGTTCCATATGAACTTTAAAGTATTTTTTTCCAATTCTGTGATGAAAGTCATTGGTAGCTTAATGGGGATGGCATCGAATCTATAAATTACCTTGGGCAACATGGTCATTTTCACGATATTGATTCTTCCTATCCATGAGCATGGAATGGTCTTCCATTTGTTTGTGTCCTCTTTTATTTCACTGAGCAGTGGTTTGTAGTTCTCCTTGAAGAGGTCCTTCACATCCCTTGTAAGTTGGATTCCTAGGTATTTTATTATCTTTAAAGCAATTGTGAATGGCAGTTCACTCATGATTTGGCTCTCTGTTTGTCTGTTATTGGTATATAAGAATGCTAGTGACTTGCACATTGATTTTGTATCCTGAGCCTTTGCTGAAGTTTCTTATCAGCTTAAGGACATTTTGGGCTGAGATTATGGGGTTTTCTAAATATACAATCATGTCATCTGCAAACAGGGACAATTTGACTTCCTCTTTTCCTAATTGAATGCCCTTATTTCTTTCTCTTGCCTGACTGCCCTGGCCAGAACTTCCAACACTATGTTGAATTGGAGTGGTGAGAGAGGGCATCCCTGTCTTGTGCCAGTTTTCAAGGGGAATGCTTCTAGTTTTTGCCCATTCAGTATGATATTGGCTGTGGTTTTGTCATAAATAGCTCTTATTATTTTTGAGATGTGTTCCATCAATACCAAATTTATTGAGAGTTTTTATGATGAAGGGCTGTTGAATATTGTCAAAGGCCTTTTCTACATCTATTGAGACAATCATGTGGTTTTTGTCTTTGGTTCTGTTTATATGCTGGATTACGTTTATTGATTTGTGTATGTTGAACCATCCTTACATCCCAGGGATGAAGCTCACTTGATCATGGTGGATAAGCTTTGTGATATGCTGCTGGATTTGGTCTGCCAGTATTTTATTGAGGATTTTTGCATTGACATTCATCAAGGATATTGGTCTAAAATTCTCTTTTTTTGTTGTGTCTCTGCCAGGCTTTGGTATCAGGTTGATGTTGGCCTCACGAAATGAGTTAGGAAGAATTCCCTCTTTTACTATTGATTAGAATAATTTCAGAAGGAATGGTACCAGCTCCTCCTTGTACCTCTGGTAGAATTCAGCTATGAATCCCTCTGGTCCTGGACTTTTTTTGGTTGGTAGGCTATTAATTATTGCCTCAATTTCAGAACCTGTTATTGGTCTATTCAGGGATTCAACTTCTTCCTGGTTTAGTCTTGAAGAGTGTATGTATCCAGGAATTTATCCATTTCTTCTAGATTTTCTAGTTTGTTTGCGTAGAAGTGTTTATAGTATTCTCTGATGGTAGTTTGTATTTGTGTGGGGTCGGTGGTGATATCCCCTTTATCATTTTTTATTGCGTCTATTTGATTCTTCTCTCTTTTCTTCTTTATTAGTCTTGCTAGCGGTCTATCAATTTCGTTGAAATTTTTAAAAAACCAGCTCCTGGATTCATTGATTTTTTGGAGGGTTTTTTGTGTCTCTATCTCCTTCAGTTCTGCTCTGATCCTAGTTATTTCTTGCCTTCTGCTAGCTTTTGAATGCGTTTGCTCTTGCTTCTCTAGTTCTTTTCATTGTGATGTTAGGGTGTTGATTTTAGATCTTTCCTGCTTTCCCTTGTGGGCATTTGGTGCTATAAATTTCCCTCTACACACTGCTTTAAATGTGTCCCAGAGATTCTGGTATGTTGTATCTTTGTTCTCATTGGTTTCAAAGAACATCTTTATTTCTGCCTTCATTTTATTATGTACCCAGTAGTCATTCAGGAGCAGGTTGTTCACTTTCCATGTAGTTGAGTGGTTTTGATTGAGTTTCTTAGTCCTGAGTTCTAGTTTGATTGCACTGTGGTCTGAGAGTCAGTTTGTTATAATTTCTGTTCTTTTACATTTGTTGAGGAATTCTTTACTTCCAACTATGTGGTCAGTTTTGGAATAAGTGTGATGTGGTGCTGAGAAGAATGCATATTCTGTTGATTTGAGGTGGAGAGTTCTGTAGATGTCTACTAGGTCTGCTTGGTGCAGGGCTGAGTTCAATTCCTGGATATCCTTATTAACTTTCTGTCTCATTGATGTGTCTAATGTTGACAGTGGGGTGTTAAAGTCTCCCATTATTATTGTGTGGGAGTCTTAAAGTCTCCCATTATTATTGTGTGGGAGTCTAAGTCTCTTTGTAAGTCTCTAAGGACTTGCTTTATGAATCTGGGTGCTCCTGTATTGGGTGCATATATATTTAGGATAGTTAGCTCTTCCTGATGAATTGATCCCTTTACCATTATGTAATGGCCTTCTTTGTCTCTTTTGATCTTTGTTTGTTTAAAGTCTATTTTATCAGAGACTAGGATTGCAACCCCTGCCTTTTCTTGTTTTCTATTTGCTTGGTAGGTCTTCCTCCATCCCTTTATTTTGAGCCTATGTGTGTTTCTGCATGTGAGATGGGTATCCTGCATACAGCAAACTGATGGGTCTTGACTCTTTATCCAATTTGCCAGTCTGTGTCTTTTAATTGGAGCATTTAGCCCATTTATATTTAAGGTTAATATTGTTATGTGTGAACTTGATCCTGTCATTATGATGTTAGCTGGCTATTTTGCTCATTAGTTGATGCAGTTTCTTCCTAGCATCGATAGTCTTTACATTTTGGCATGTTTTTGCAGTGGCTGGTACTGGTTGTTCCTTTCCATGTTTAGTGCTTCCTTCAGGAGCTCTTGTAGGGCAGGCCTGTTGGCGACAAAATCTCTAAGCATTTGCTTGTCTATAAAGGATTTTATTTCTCCTTCACTTATGAAACTTAGTTTGGCTGGATATGAAATTCTGGGTTTAAAATTCTTTTCTTTAAGAATATAGAATATTGGCCCCCTCTCTCTTCTGGCTTGTAGAGTTTCTGCCAAGAGATCTGCTGTTAGTCTGATGGGCTTCCCTTTGTGGGAACCCCGACTTTTCTCTCTGGCTGCCCTTAACATTTTTTCCTTCATTTCAACTTTGGTGAATCTGACAATTATGTGTCTTGGAGTTGCTCTTCTCAAGGAGTATCTTTGTGGCATTCTCCGTATTTCCTGAATTTGAATATTAGCCTGTCTTGCCAGGTTGGGGAAGTTCTCCTGGATAATATCCTGCAGAGTGTTTTCCAACTTGGTTCCCTTCTCCCTATCACTTTGAGGTATACCAGTCAGACGTAGATTTGGTCTGTTCACATAGTTCCATATTTCTTGGAGGCTTTTTTCATTTCTTTTTACTCTTTTTTCTCTAAACTTCTCTTCTCACTTCATTTCATTCATTTGATCTTCAATCACTGATACCCTTTCTTCCAGTTGATCAAGTCAGTTACTGAAACTTGTGCATTTGTCACATAGTTCTCATGTTATGGTTTTCATCTCTATCAGGTCGTTTTAGGACTTCTCTGCATTAGTTATTCTAGTTAGCCATTCATCAAATCTTTTTTCAAGGTTTTTAGCTTATTTGTGCTGGGTTCGTACTTTCTCCTTTAGCTCAGAGAAGTTTGATCGTCTGAAGTCTTCTTCTCTCAACTCGTCAAAGTAATTCTCCATCCAGCTTTGTTCTGTTGCTGGTGAGGAGCTGCGTTTCTTTGGAGGGGGAGAGGCGCTCTGATTTTTAGAATTTCCAGCTTTTCTGTACTGCTTTTCCCCCATCTTTTTGGTTTTATCTACTTTTGGTCTTTGATGATGGTGATGTACAGATGGGTTTTCGGTGTGGATTTCCTTTCTGTTTGTTATTTTTCCTTCTAACAGCCAGGACCCTCAGCTGCAGGTCTGTTGGAGTTTGCTGAGTGTCCACTCCAGACCCTCTTTGCCTGGGTATCAGCAGCGGAGGCTGCAGAAGAGTGAATATTGCTGAACAGCAAATGGTGTTGTCTGATTGTTCCTCTGGAAGCTTTGTCTCAGAGGTGTACCCAGCCATGTAAGGTGTGAGGTGTCAGTCTGCCCCTAGTGGGGGATGTCTCCCAGTTAGGCTACTCAGGTGTCAGGGACCCATTTGAGCAGATAGTCTGTCTGTTTTCAGATCTCAAATTCCATGCTAGGAAAACCACTATTCTCTTCAAAGCTGTCAGACAGGGACATTTACATCTGCATTGGTTTCTGCTGCCTTTTATCTGGCTATGCCCTGTCCCCAGAGGTGGAGTCTACAGAGGCAGGCAGGCCTCCTTGAGCTGCAGTGGGCTCCACCCAGTTGGAGCTTCCTGGCCGCTTTGTTTACCTACTCAAGCCTCAGCAATGGTGGGCACCCCTCCCCCAGTCTTGCTGCCACCTTGCAGTTAGATCTCAGACTTCTGTGCTAGCAATGAGGGAGGCTCTGTGGGCATGGGACTCTCTGAGCCGGGCATGGGACTCTCCGAGTCAGGCTTGGGATATAATCTCCTGGTGTGCTGTTTGCTAAAACCCTTGGTAAAGCACAGTATTAGGGTGGGAGTGACCCGATTTTCCAGGTATTGTGTGTCACAGTTTCCCTTGGCTAAGAAAGGGAATTCCCTTCCCCCTTGTGCTTCCTGGTGGGGGGCAATCTCTCGCCCTGCTTCGGCTCTCACTCATTGGGCTGCACCCACTCTCCTGCACCCTCTATCCGACATGCTCCAGTGAGATGAACCTAGTACCTCAGTTGGAAATGCAGAAATCACCCGTCTTCTCTGTCGCTCATGCTAGGAGCTGGAGGCTGGAGCTGTTCCTATTCGGCCATCTTGGTGCGGATTCCTCTAAAAGATTTTTAAATCTTCATTGATTCAGAAAAAAACACAACTTTTCAAAATTACTAAAAGCCATTGATATTGATTAAAATATTTATAAATATTTATATGTTCACTATTAATGTTTATTTCATATTTCTGTACTAATGGATAGCAGAGGTAGGTAACATTGTAAATTTCCATTTGCCAAAGCTCATCTCTTATTAGAAATAAAACACTGTATGTTCAATACTTCCCTAAAATATTCTTAAAAGGAGAGCTTCTATAGGCCCAAATCTAAAATAAATTGATTACCTAGCAGCTGTCTCTTCCACAAGACTTTTATATACAGTCTTCTACCTTTTAAGATGCATCACATTAATCATTAATTTCAGAAGAAAAGCAATCTCTCAATAAAGGACATTTCCTTATGCTCAATCTTTAGTAACGATAAACAGCAACTGTTATATAATAGACTTAGGACAATACACTGAAAGAAATGGATGAGAACGCCAATAAAGCTTCTTTAAAAACTTTCTATGTACTTAGATTTCAGAGAAGGCAGGAAAAGAAGTAAAGGGAGGCAGGCCCACCTATGAAAAATGATGAATGTTCATTCTTAGCTTTGACTCCTAGGAACCTAAATTTGAAGCCCATCTTACTACTTCCATTCCCACTTATTTAAGAGTGAACCTGTTACATGTTGGATAATCAGATTCTATCTCCAGGGAATTGGGAAGAGACTTGGGAAGTTGGCGCTGAGGCACATCAATGGTAGTACTCAGAGGTGCTGGATTGAGGAAGGTGCCTCAATATCTGTTGCTGAATGACACACCTGGAGCTGCCTCACTGATACCTGAGTGTTCAGATCTTCCTTGGATCCAGTAAATTTTTCCACATTTTCCTAATTTCTATTACCTGTATTGAGCAGAACTTTAATTAATCCATGAAGTATCTTTTCAAATACTTGTGGATAGCTATCATATCCTTCCAAACTTCCCTTCTTCACATGAAATATCCTTACTTTATTCAGTCTCCTCAAAATAATATTACTTGAGAGAAAAATCCCAATAACAAATAAATTGTTTAAAATAAACTTTAATCCCAAACCAAGCTCTAACCTTAAAATCTTGCATCCAGAACTGCATACAATGCTTCTGCATGGTGTGATTAACTCAGAGTAAGACAGGACTATCATCTGCGTTATTCTAAACGCCATACTTCTACTAATGCAGCCATAAGTCATCCTTAGCTTAAATTTATTTATAGACACATCATACTAACAACCCTATATTTAATTAAATCAATCATATTTTTATAATTAAAGCTGACAATCTTGTCATCATTTTTAGACCCAGGTAAATAACTTATATTTATTGCTAGCATATTTGATCCTATTAATTGATTCATGCCTCCAGTTTGCCTAAGTATTTTTAGATTAATAACATATATAAGTAATTATATAGTTCTTTATATTAATAGTAAGTTATTTTATAGTTCCTGTGTGCTAGAAAACATGTTTAGCATTTTACACATTTTAAATAATTTCATTTTCACAACAGTCCTATGAAAAATATGACTATTTGTTCCCAACTTCTTCCATTCCCCACTCCCCACCAGGGAAAATGTCTTTCAATTGAAGTTTATTTTCTTTGTGGACATGAATAACAATCTTGCCATAATGGAATCACATAAGTAATTATGTATAAAGAAATTAAAACATCTTTTTAAAAATGTGCTTATGTTCACACTGTGTACAAATAGATAAGAAAAAGAATGGATAGGAAGGTCATAATGAAAAGAATAATGAGGTTGAGACAGGTTAGGTAACTTGACCCAAGTTACAGAACAAGTGGGAAAGCTGGGTTTTAAAACCCAATCTAGATAGCTGAGGGGGCGGAGCAAGATGGCCGAATAGGAACAGCTCCAGTCTCCAACTCCCAGCGCCAGTGAAACAGAAGACTGGTGATTTCTGCATTTTCAACTGAGGTACTGGGTTAATCTCACTAGGGAATGCCGGACAATCGGTGCTGGTCAGCTGCTGCAGCCCGACCAGGGAGAGCTGAAGCAGGGCGAGGCATCGCCTCACCTGGGAAGTGCAGGGGGAAAGGGAATCCCTTTTCCTAGCCAGGGGAACTGAGACACACAACACCTGGAAAATCGGGTAACTCCCACCCCAATACTGTGCTTTAGCAAACAGGCACACCAGGAGATTATATCCCACACCTGGCTGGGAGGGTCCCACGCCCACGGAGCCTCCCTCATTGCTAATACAGCAGTCTGCGATCTCCTGGCAAGGCAGAAGCGAGGCTGGGGGAGGGGCGCCCGCCATTTCTGAGGCTTAAGTAGGTAAACAAAGCTGCTGGGAAGCTCGAACTGGGTGGAGCTCACAGCAGCTCAAGGAAACCTGCCTGTCTCTGTAGACTCCACCTCTGGAGACAGGGCACAGTAAACAATAACAAAAGCCAAAAGCAGCAGAAACCTCTGCAGATGCAAACGACTCTGTCTGACAGCTTTGAAGAGAGCAGTGGATCTCCCAACACGGAGGTTGAGATCTGAGAAGGGACAGACTGCCTGCTCAAGTGGGTCCCTGACCCCTGAGTAGCCTAACTGGGAGACAACCCCACTAGGGGCAGTCTGACACCCCACACCTCACAGGGTGGAGTACATCCCTGAGAGGAAGCCTCCAAAGCAAGAATCAGACAGGTACACTCGCTGTTCAGCAATATTCTATCTTCTGCAGCCTCTGCTGCTGACACCCAGGCAAACAGGGTCTGGAGTGGACCTCAAGCAATCGCCAACAGACCTACAGCTGAGGGTCCTGACTGCAAGAAGGAAAACTTTCAAATAGGAAGGACACCTACACCAAAACCCCATCAGTACATCACCATCATCATCAAAGACCAGAGGCAGATAAAACCACAAAGATGGGGAAAAAGCAGGGCAGAAAAGCTGGAAATTCAAAAAATAAGAACGCATCTCCCCCGAAAAAGGAGCGCAGCTCATCGCTAGCAACAGATCAAAGTTTGACGGAGAATGACTTTGACGAGATGAGAGAAGAAGGCTTCAGTCCATCAAACTTCTCAGACCTAAAGGAGGAATTACGTACCCAGTGCAAAAAAACTAAAAATCTTGAAAAAAAAAGTGGAAGAATTGATGGCTAGAGTAATTATTGCAGAGAAGGTCATAAACGAAATGAAAGAGATGAAAACCATGACACCAGAAATACGTGACAAATGCACAAGCTTCAGTAACCGACTCAATCAACTGGAAGAAAGAGTATCAGCGATTGAGGATCAAATGAATGAAATGAAGCGAGAAGAGAAACCAAAAGAAAAAAGAAGAAAAAGAAATGAACAAAGCCTGCAAGAAGTATGGGATTATGTAAAAAGACCAAATCTACGTCTGATTGGGGTGCCTGAAAGTGAGGGGGAAAATGGAACCAAGTTGGAAAACACTCTTCAGGATATCATCCAGGAGAACTTCCCCAACCTAGTAGGGCAGGCCAACATTCAAATCCAGGAAATACAGAGAATGCCACAAAGATACTCCTCGAGAAGAGCAACTCCAAGACACATAATTGCCAGATTCACCAAAGTTGAAATGAAGGAAAAAATCTTAAGGGCAGCCAGAGAGAAAGGTCAGGTTACCCACAAAGGGAAGCCCATCAGACTAACAGCAGATCTCTCGGCAGAAAGTCTACAAGCCAGAAGAGAGTGGGGGCCAATATTCTATATTCTTAAAGAAAAGAATTTTAAACCCAGAATTTCATATCCAGCCAAACTAAGTTTCATAAGTGAAGGAGAAATAAAATCCTTTACAGATAAGCAAATGCTTAGAGATTTTGTCACCACTAGGCCTGCCTTACAAGAGACCCTGAAGGAAGCACTAAACATGGAAAGGAACAACCGGTACCAGCCATTGCAAAACCATGCCAAAATGTAAAGACCATGGAGGCTAGGAAGAAACTGCATCAACTAACGAGCAAAATAACCAGTTAATATCATAATGGCAGGATCAAGTTCACACATAACAATCTTAACCTTAAATGTAAATGGACTAAATGCTCCAATTAAAAGACACAGACTGGCAAACTGGATGAAGAGTGAAGACCCATCAGTCTGCTGTATTCAGGAGACCCATCTCACACGCAGAGACATACATAGGCTCAAAATAAAGGGATGGAGGAAGATTTACCAAGCAAATGGAGAACAAAAAAAAGCAGGGGTTGCAATACTAGTCTCTGATAAAACAGACTTGAAACCATCAAAGATCAAAAGAGACAAAGAAGGCCATTACATAATGGTAAAAGGATCAATTCAACAGGAAGAGCTAACTATCCTAAATATATATGCACCCAATACAGGATCACCCAGATTCATAAAGCAAGTCCTTAGAGACTTACAAAGAGACTTAGACTCCCATACAATAATAATGGGAGACTTCAACACTCCACTGTCAACATTAGACAGATCAACAAGACAGAAAGTTGACAAGGATATCCAGGAATTGAACTCAGCTCTGCACCAAGCAGACCTAATAGACATCTATAGAACTCTCCACCCCAAATCAACAGAATATACATTCTTCTCAGCACCACATCACACTTATTCCAAAATTGACCACATAATTGGAAGTAAAGCACTCCTCAGCAAATGTACAAGAACAGAAATTGTAACAAACTGTCTCTCAGACCACAGTGCAATCAAACTAGAACTCAGGACTAAGAAACTCAATCAAAACCGCTCAACTACATGGAAAGTGAACAACCTGCTCCTGAATGACTACTGGGTACATAATGAAATGAAGGCAGAAATAAAGATGTTCTTTGAAACCAATGAGAACAAAGATACAACATACCAGAATCTCTGGGACACATTTAAAGCAGTGTGTAGAGGGAAATTTATAGCACTAAATGCCCACAAGAGAAAGCAGGAAAGATCTAAAATTGACACTCTAACATCACAATTGAAAGAACTAGAGAAGCAAGAGCAAACGCATTCAAAAGCTAGCAGAAGGCAAGAAATAACTAAGATCAGAGCAGAACTGAAGGAGATAGAGACACAAAACACCCTCCAAAAAATCAATGAATCCAGGAGCTGGTTTTTTGAAAAGATCAACAAAATTGACAGACTGCTAGCAAGACTAATAAAGAAGAAAAGAGAGAAGAGTCAAATAGATGCAATAAAAAATGATAAAGGGGATATCACCACCGACCCCACACAAATACAAACTACCATCAGAGAATACTATAAACACCTCTACGCAAATAAACTAGATAATCTAGAAGAAATGGAAAATTTCCTGGACACGTACACTCTTCCAAGACTAAACCAGGAAGAAGTTGAATCCCTGGATAGACCAATAACAGGCTCTGAAATTGAGGCAATAATTAATAGCCTACCAACCAAAAAAAGTCCAGGACCAGAGGGATTCACAGCTGAATTCTACCAGAGGTACAAGGAGGAGCTGGTACCATTCCTTCTGAAACTATTCCAATTAATAGAAAAAGAGGGAATTCTTCCTAACTCATTCTATGAGGCCAACATCATCCTGATACCAAAGCCTGGCAGAGACACAACAAAAAAAGAGAATTTTAGACCAATATCCCTGATGAACATCGATGCAAAAATCCTCAATAAAATACTGGCAAATCGGATTCAGCAGCACATCAAAAAGTTTATCCACCATGATCAAGTGGGCTTCATCCCTGGGATGCAAGGCTGGTTCAACATTCACAAATCAATAAACATAATCCAGCATATAAACAGAACCAAAGACAAGAACCACATGATTATCTCAATAGATGCAGAAAAGGCTTTTGACAAAATTCAACAGCCCTTCATGCTAAAAACGCTGAATAAATTCGGTATTGATGGAACGTACCTCAAAATCATAAGAGCTATTTATGACAAACCGACAGCCAATATCATACTGAAAGGGCAAAAACCGGAAAAATTCCCTTTGAAAACTGGCACAAGACAGGGATGCCCTCTCTCACCACTCCTATTCAACATAGTGTTGGAAGTTCTGGCTAGGGCAATCAGGCAAGAGAAAGAAATCAAGGGTATTCAGTTAGGAAAAGAAGAAGTCAAACTGTCCCTGTTTGCAGATGACATGATTGTATATTTAGAAAACCCCATTGTCTCAGCCCAAAATCTTCTTAAGCTGATAAGCAACCTCAGCAAAGTCTCAGGATACAAAATTAATGTGCAAAAATCACAAGCATTCTTATACACCAGTAACAGACAAACAGAGAGCCAAATCAGGAATGAACTTCCATTCACAATTGCTTCAAAGAGAATAAAATACCTAGGAATCCAACTTACAAGGGATGTAAAGGACCTCTTCAAGGAGAACTACAAACCACTGCTCAGTGAAATAAAAGAGGACACAAACAAATGGAAGAACATACCATGCTCATGGATAGGAAGAATCAATATCGTGAAAATGGCCATACTGCCTAAGGTTATTTATAGATTCAATGCCATCCCCATCAAGCTACCAACGAGTTTCTTCATAGAATTGGAAAAAACTGCTTTAAAGTTCATATGGAACCAAAAAAGAGCCCGCATCTCCAAGACAATCCTAAGTCAAAAGAACAAAGCTGGAGGCATCACGCTACCTGACTTCAAACTATACTACAAGGCTACAGTAACCAAAACAGCATGGTACTGGTACCAAAACAGAGATATAGACCAATGGAACAGAACAGAGTCCTCAGAAATAATACCACACATCTACAGCCATCTGATCTTTGACAAACCTGAGAGAAACAAGAAATGGGGAAAGGATTCCCTATTTAATAAATGGTGCTGGGAAAATTGGCTAGCCATAAGTAGAAAGCTGAAACTGGATCCTTTCCTTACTCCTTATACGAAAATT
>NC_037669.1:122828041-122838530 GCF_003255815.1 Theropithecus gelada
ATAGAATACTATGCAGCCATAAAAAAGGATGAGTTTGTGTCCTTTGTGGGGACATGGATGCAGCTGGAAACCATCATTCTTAGCAAACTATCACAAGAACAGAAAACCAAACACCGCATGTTCTCACTCATAGGTGGGAACTGAACAATGAGATCACTTAGACTCGGGAAGGGGAACATCACACACCGGGGCCTATCATGGGGAGGAGGGCGGGGGGAGGGATTGCATCGGGAGTTATACCTGATGTAAATGACGAGTTGATGGGTGCTGACGAGTTGATGGGCGCAGCACAGCAACATGGCACAAGTATACATATGTAACAAACCTGCAAGTTATGCACATGTACCCCAGAACTTAAAGTATAATAATAAAAAATAATTTAAAAAATAAATAAATAAATAAATAAAACCCAATCTGTCTCCAAAACCTACGTATGTAACTACTATGTTCTGGTGCCTCCAATATTTAACCAAATAATTACTTCCTAAATATCACTTTTCTTGATCATCAAATCTTCTGAACAGGTTTTCTATATCTTCATTTCTATCATTGCTTTAAAAGGAAATACTGCAAAGAAAAGAGCCAGTGGCAATCTGCTAGAAACTTTAAGGCTGTTTTTTTTTTTTTTTTTTTCCTTCCTATAATCAGGTCCTTTTTCTACAGCAAATTTAATTTATTGAACTATCATCTACCCTATATTTATCAAATTGTTCTTTAAAGATGAAATAAGTCTGTATCAAATATTTGTTTATATGCAGCTACATTATGCCTGTATTTTTTCCCTTTTAAGATCAGTCAAACTAGTCTGTCAACAAAACAAAAGTTGTATAACCTTTCTGGAAAACAATTCAGAAGTATATAACAAGGCTCACAAAAATGCCCTTATTCAATCATCCCACTAAATCTCTCTTCAAGAATAGATACTAAGGAAATAATTTACCTTTTTGTAAATAAATATTTTCCTAGATTTTAGATTCTTTCATACTTCTTCTATTTCTGCATTCCATGTTTTTAGAAAGGTAAAAAAGCAAACAGTAAAAATAGAACTACAAATACGTTAACAGCATACAATGAACTACTTCAATGACTTTTAAATGATGCTTTTGAAAAATGTGTATTTATTGACATAGGCAAAATGCTCATGATAAATGAAATATAAGGATGAAAATATATAGTGTGATCTAATTTTATAGCTACATTTAACATGTATATATAATATGTACTATATGTATGTAGTAATAAATAACTAGAGCCTACGTTTCATTCTTCTGGATTTCCCTATTGAGCATTAAATCTTTTGCCAGGAATTGTCACCACTACTTTTCATCAGGCAGTATTCTTGAGTGGCTAACTAATGTTCTGAAGAAAGCCTACAAGCCTGTAACAGCCCCCAAAACTAAGTCCTTCCTCCCCTAAAGTTTTCTAGATATCTGTTTTTATGTATTTTTTTTCATGATGATGTGTTGTCTGGACCCTACAGTTTAAGCTATTGAAAGGTTTAGAAAATCACTGTGTCCCAAGAATGTTTTGAACTCTCAAACATTTGTTATGAGGCATGCCAGTGAAATTGTAATATGTATTTCCACAGGATTTGTACTCACCACCTACCTGGACACGGAGAATCTCATATATTATATGGTATTGGTCCAGGAACAATGTAGAGGTTATATCACCAAGACATATCCTTCAAAGATATTGCCTGAAATAATTATATCATATATTTAAATGTGCTTTTCCCAATAATCTGTAACACTAATCATTGTTTTCATGAGCCATTGGAAGGCAGCAGGAATCACTAGGATTCTTTAGGGCATCTTTTAAATTTCATAGAGCTCATAGAAATAAACACCATCTTAACATTTTCTTTCTTAGCCTTAGAAATATGAACTATTCTGCTGTGTATACTTGTATAGGTTGTTTACTGCTTGATAGCACAACATCTAAGGGAGTGTTATTTACTTCCTAATTATTATACATTTGTATAAAATGCTTCAATATGAATAGATTATTGAATGATGCAAGTTACATGTTGTTTTATGAAGTATAGAAGCTGAAGTAAGGGGGTAACTTTGTCTAATTTGCAAAAAATAAAAATAAAGGTATTATATGAAGCTTCAGTAGCCCTAACACTAATTGTAGTCACTTTCAAGTTCAACACTGAAGTATTAGCTAGACCAAGTATTAGTCTAGCTAATACTTGGGTAACTAACACAGGCTGGGTTGATGTTGAATGATACTACCAGTTAAGAAGGGGGAAAAGAATATGAGAGGAATTATACTTCAGATTTGGAAATATGAGACTGGAACTCAAGAGAAAAGGGTTGGAAGACTAGAGAGTTGAATTTATGAGAGTGCATGAGACTGTCCAAATACATGTGAGCCTAGAATATACTCACGGGTAAGAAAATCAGTAACCCAGACCTGAACAGGCAGAAAGTGGGAAAGTAGTAAAAAACACTTATAGAAAATGATTAGAATAGTGAGAGAATTAAAGGAAATAGTATCACAGAAACAAAAAACTCTTAAGAGAAATAGGTGGTCAATATGATCAAAAGAAATGACAAATCACAGCATTATCTTTGATAAACAGATACTCTTGGTACCTTCAACAAGAGTAAATTCTAGGGTTGGATTGTTATGGGAATCAGATTGCAAAGAGTTGAGGAGAGAATGGAAGATAAGTAACTAGAGATAATAAAGGTAGACTAGACATCAAGGCTACTAGACACTTAAATCTGATTTTGAATGAAGAAGAGAGATTATTATTTCAAGTGCAAATTCTTATAGGAAAAAATGCTACATTAGAAATTAATTTCCTTGGTTAGCCTATAGCATTTATTTAGTCTATAATGAAAGCCAGAAACTGCAGATTGGTAATTAATATTAGAGGAAAGAAATGCTGTTTGCAACACTTGTAATAAAACAAAATTTAAAAAATAATATACTTCGATAACAAACTGCTTTTTTCCTAGGTATTGAATGCTGGTAGCTGAGGAAAATAGACTTAAGTAAAGGATTACAAGTTGGCAGATAGTTTTAATGTAAGGAGTCTAATATGAACTTCCAGGAATGTTTAAGGTCTTACTTTTTTGTTTCATTTGGTCTAATTTTACTCGAAAACAAATAATTATGCTTTACTTTGACTTTTCTATGTCACTGGCATTAATCTTACAGTTTCCAGCTCTGTCTGGAGTCTCTTTTCAGGTATTTACAAACAAGAGAGAGAAAGAGAAAAGAAATTGTAGTTTTAAAAAGTATA
Organism: Theropithecus gelada; assembly: GCF_003255815.1. Taxonomy (NCBI): domain Eukaryota; kingdom Metazoa; phylum Chordata; class Mammalia; order Primates; family Cercopithecidae; genus Theropithecus; species Theropithecus gelada. The sequence goes on from NC_037669.1 coordinate 122,831,301, forward strand.
TATAGAAGCCAGTCTCAATTTTAGTGTGAAGAGAAGTATCTGTGATTCAAAGGCATTTTTTTTAAAAATTATGTTCATATATAAGGTGATCAAACCTTGAAAGAGTCTATTCCAATTTTTAATTTAATGTAAAAGGGCAAAAGAATCAAAATGGTGAGAGAAGTTCAAAGTTCCAAGGAGTCAACAGTGAAAAATGAGTGAGAAGAAAAAAGGGCTATGTTCAATTGACCAATAAATTATATTTATTTTCCAAGAAAGATGAGTTTTATAAGCTCTTACCACGCTATTGTCATAAAATACTTCAATCGTCCATTGGGAAAGGTGATGAAACCTAGTTAGCTATGTTGTCATAGAGAGAAAAGTCAACTGTTTAAGGGAACTTCTTGTTGGACCTTAATGGTTTTACAGCTACAGGAAAACTGGACTCATTTAAATAAAAAATTATATATATGGAAGACCATATATATAAGGCATTACAAAGGAAACAAAAAAGCTGACCAAAGTGACCTATTTAAAATCTGCAAAAACTGTATTCCGTGAATATCTCAATCTGAAAGAATGTAGTGGGCCTGAAAATGTTAACATCAACAGTTGCTACAGGGTGTATAATAGAAATATTAATAATTAAAAATAGTCTGCCTTACTATTCCTACCCACCCTCCACTGGAAAAAGACACCCTTCAGGCCCAGATTCCTTCACAGTTGAATTCTACCTGATGTTTAAGGAACAAATAATGTCAGTTCTACACAAACTCTCAGAAAATAAAAGAGAAAATCTGTTTCAACTCATTTTAGAAGACCAGCATTATGCTAATCCTAAAACCAAGCAAACACATGATAGAGAAAAAGTTACATACTACTATCTTTCAAGAAAATAGATGTAAAAATCTTTAACAAATATTAGCAAATTGAGTCAAGCAATATGTAAAATAATACTATATCTTGACCACTGGTGCCCATTTTAGGAATGCACAATATTAACAATCTAAGAACAACAACATGATCATCTCAATAGATACAGAAAAAGCATTTTACAAAATTAAAACCTATTCTTGATAAAATTTTCTACCAAGCCAAGAGTCAAAGGGAACTTTCCTAATCTAACATAAAACTTAGTTGTGAAAGATTGAATATTTTTTCCCTAAGATCAGGAACAAGGCAGGCTATTCACTCTCATCCTTATATTCTACACTGTAGTTGAAATTCTAGGCAAGGCAATTGTATTTTAAAAATATTTTCAATTTCTAGTTGTTCTTTACATATATATAAAATAATTGATTTCCATATTAACCTAGTTTCCTTTGATACAAAGTTCTTGATGCAACAGCATCGAAAACGATGAAATACCTAGGGATAAATTTAACAAGAATGTGTAAAACATGCTTATTAAATATTACAAACATTTTTTAAAGAAATTAAAGAACCCCTACCTAAATGGGAAAATGTATTATGTTTATAGATTGAGAAAGCTCAATATCATTAGTGTGGGTTCTCCCTAAATTGACGTATAAGCTTAACACAGCCTCAAACAAAATCCTACCAGTCTTTTTGTTGTTGAAATTGATAGGTTGATTCTATAGCTAACATAGAAACACAATGAAGAACAAAGTTGGAAAACTTCCACTGGTGTAAAAATAAAAATATAAATCAATAAAACAGATGAAATCCATAAATGCAACCACACATATATGGACAATTGATTGTTGAAAGAGATACGTAGGCAATTCAAAAAGGAAAGGATAACATTTTCAACAGATGGTGCTGAACAACTAGAAATTTACGTGTAAAAAGGAACCTTGATTATTACTTCACAGCATATACAAAAATTATTCTAAAACATGTATCATAAACCTAAACCTAAGAAAGAAAACTATCAAACTTCTAGATGAAAACATGAGAGAAAATTTTTGTAGCATTAGCTTAGGAAAATATTTTTTACTTAAGACATCAAAAGCACTGATATGGTTTGAATTTGTGTTCTCACCCAAATCACATGTTGAACTGTAATTCCCAGTGCTGGACCTGGGGCTGGGTGGGAGGTGATTGGATCCCTGGGGTGGATCCTTCATGAATGGTTTAGCACCATCTCTTTGGTGCTGTTCTTGTGATAGAGTTCTCATGAGATCTGGCTGTTTAAAAGAGTGTAGCACCTCCCTGCTCTCTATCCTCTTCCTGCTCCCATCATGTAAGACAAGTCTACTTCCCCTTCACCTTCTACCATACTTGTAAGTTTCCTAAGGCCTCCCTAGAAGCTGAAGCCACCATGCTTCCTGTACAGCTTGCAGAACTATGAACCAATTAAACCTCTTTTCTTCATAAATTACCCAGTCTCAGGTATTTCTATATAGCAGTGACAGAATGCACTAATACAGAAAATGGTACCATGGAGTGGTGCAATGCTATAAAGATATCTGAAAATGTGGAAGCAACTTTGGAACTGGGTAACAAGCAGAGGTTGGAACACTTTGGAGGGCTCAGAAGAAGACAGGAAGATGAAGGAAAGTTTGGAACTTCCTAGAGACTTGTCAAATTGTTATGACCAAAATGCTATAGTGATATAGACAATGAAGTCCAGGCTGAAGAAGTCTCAGATGGAGATGAAGAACTTATTGGGAACTAGAGCAAAGGTCACTTTTGTTATGTGTTAGCAAAGAGGTTGGCTGCATTGTGCCCTGGGCCTAGGGAACTGTGGAACTTTGAATTTGAGAGTGATAATTTAGGGTATCCAGCAGAAGAAATTTCTAAGCAGCAAAGTGTTCAAGATGTGGCCCGGCTGCTTCTAACAACCTACGCTCATTTGCCTGGGCAAAGAAATAACCTAAACCTGGAACTTACATTTAAAAGGGAAGCAGAGTGTAAAAGTTTGAAAAATTTGCAGCCTGGCCATGTAGTAGAAAAATCCATATTCAAAAATTCAAGAAGGCTGCAGAAATTTGCATAATTAAAAGGAAGGCAAATGCTGATAGCCAATCAATGGGAGAAAGACCTTGATGGGATTTCAAAAACCGCGGCAGCAGCCCCTCCCACCATAGGCCTGGAGGCCTAGGGTGGAAAAATGGTTCTGTGGTCCAGGCCCAGGGCCCTACCACCCTGAGCAGCCTTGGGACACTGCTGTCTGCATCCCAGGTGCTCCAGGTCCATGTGTGGTTAAAAGGGGACCAGGTATAGTTTGGGCTGCTTTTTCAGAGGGGGCAAGCTGTAAGCCTTAGTGACTTCCAAATGGTGTTAAGCCTGTGGGTGCACAGAGTGCAAGAGTTGAAGCTAGGGAGTCTCTGCCTAGATTTCATAGGATGTATGGAAAATCCCAGATGTCCAGACAGAAGCTGCTGCAGGGACAGAGCCTTCATGGAGGACATCTACTAAAGCAGTGCAGAGGGGAAATGTGGGGTTGGAGCCCTCAAACAGGGTCCCCACTGGGGCACTGCCTGGTGGAGCTGTGAGAAGACAGCCACTGTCCTCCAGACCTCAGGATTGTAGATCCACTTACAGCTTGCACCATGTGCCTGGAAAAGCTACAGACACTCAACATCAGTCTATGAAAAGTAGCCATGGGGGCCGAACACTGTAAAGCCACAGAGGAGGAGCTGTCCATGGCTTTGGGAGTTCACCCTTCACACCAGTGTGCCCTAGATGTGAGACATGGAGCCAAAGGAGATTATTTTGGATCCTTAAGATTTAACGACTGCCCTGCTGGGTTTTGGAGTTGCATGGAGACTGTAGCCTCTTCCTTCTGGTCAATTTCTCCCTTTTGGAATGGGAGTATTTACCCAACACCTATACCTCCATTGTGCCAAAACAAGAAGTAACTAACTTGTTTTTTATTTTACAGGCTCATAGGCAGAAGGAACTAGCCTTGTCTCAAATGAGAATTTGGACCACAGACTTTCGAGTTAATGCTGGAATGAGTTAAGACTTTGTGGTACTGTTGGGAAAGCATTATTGTATTTTGAAATGTGAGAAGGCCATAAGATCTGGGAGAAGCCAGGGTGGACTACGGTTTGGATCTCTGTCGCCACCCAAATCTCATGTCCAAATGTAATCTCAGTGCTGGAGCTGGGTCCTAGTGGGAGGTGACTGGATCATGGGAGTGGATCTTTCATGAATGGTTTAACACCATCCCTTTGGTGCTGTTCTTGTGATAGAGTTCTCACAAGATTTGGTTGCTTAAAAGTGTGTGGCACCTCCCTGCTCTATCTTCCTTCTGCTCTCGACATATAATATGAGCCTGCTTCTCCTTCACCTTCCACCATGATTGTAAATTTCCTGAGGCCTCCCCAGAAGCAGAAGCTACCATGCTTCCTGTAGAACTTGCAGAACCATGAGCCAATTAATCCCTTTTCTTTACAAATTACCAGTCTCAGGTATTTATTTGTAGTAGTGTAAGAATGAACTAATATAAGCACAAATCAAAAAGATAAAAAAATTGATAATTTAAACTTAATAAAAATTTAAAACTTTTGCTTTATAAAAAATACAAGAAAAATTCTTATCCAGACTAAATAGCATAGACTTCTTTCTCTCTGCTCTCCTCTGCTAAATATATCATAATCCTTGCAATATCACAAGAGACAAGAGATCACCAAAGGAAAAATAGGAAAAATCTAAAAGGTAGAAAGAGGAACTAATTTGAGATCCTAGGACCCGAATAATGACACAAGGGAAGGGCATGTTACCTCCCTTCACCCAAAAGAAGAAGGCAACCCAGACCTGGTATTTCCCAACCCTCAACCTAGTGACAGAAGGCAGTCCAGGTAGGACCAATTCTATCTCTACAATAAAATAGCAGTCATCTGAGGACAAGCATGGCACCACTGGCAAACGGATAGGTCCCAGAGTCCAGTTCAAAACAATCAATCAGGGAAGAACTCTCTGTCCCTTATAAGACCAACACTTCCCTCCTACAACTAGATACACCAGAGTGGCAGTGGCATCAGCAATAAGACCTCTGCCACAACAAGTTTCTCATCCCCAAAATCCTCTTTGCCCTCAAAGCCTTGAGACTACCCTTCTCCACCAAGGGACACTAGGCTTCCCAGCATGAGAAAATATTTATACCCCATCAGCACCAGCAGAGGCCAGTGGGAACCCCAGGTAAACCAAGAACAAAATAACATCACAAAGGCTCTACAAAATAAACTTTCATTGGAACTACAGACCACAGAAGTAGGCCACAGACTTCACACTAAATCTAAGCAGGGTGACTGCCTGCTAAAAATGAAAAGGAGAGAGAGAGAAAGACAAAGAGAGAGAGAGAGAATTGAATTAAAATGTAACATATCAAAATATGTAGAATGTATTTAATGCAGTGTTGAAACAGAAAATTATTCCCCTAAATATTTACATTGGAAATAGGGAAAGGTCTCGAATAATTAGTCTAAGTCTCTACTTCAAGAAATTAGAAAAATGTGGTTTCAAAAAAAAAAAAAAAATAGTTAAGAAGAATAAAACCTACTATTTGATAGTACAACAAGGTGACTATAGTCAATAATAATTTAATTATACAGCTTAAAATAGCTAAATAGTACAATTAGATTGTTTGTAACCCAAAAGATAAATGCTTGAGGAGATGGATACCCTATTCTTCATGACGTGATTATTAGGAATTGCATGCCTGTATCAAAACATCTCATGTACCCCATAAGATTATACACCTACTATATACACACAAAAATTAAAAAAAAAAAAGAAATGAGAAAAACAAAAGCAAACTAAACTCAAAGACAAAAGGATGGGAATATTAAAGATATGATCAGAAATCCAGAAAATTGGCAATAGAAAACCAATAGAAAAAATTCAGTAAAGCACAAGCCAATAAAATTGATAAAACCCTAGCGAGACTAGCAATAATGAAAAGAGAAAACACAAATCACCACTATGAGGCATGAAACAAGATATATCACTACAGGTCCTGAAGCCATTAAAAAGCACAATAAGGAAAAACTACACACAACTTTACGCTCAGAAATTTAAAAATTTAGAAGAAATGGACCAATTTCTCAAAAGTTACTAGCTGCCAAACTCAACCAAGATGAAATAGTTTGATTTGTACTATAATTAAAGAAATGAATTAGTAATTAAAAGGTTCACAAAGAAAGAATTCTCCAGGCCCAAACAATTTCACTAGAGAATTCTATCAAACATTTCAAAAAAAAATTAACGCTAATTTTACATAACCTCTTTCAAAAAACAAGAAAAGAGAGAACACTTCCCAGCCTATATTATGAAGCCCATATTACCTTAATAATCAAACCAGAAAAAGTACAAAAAAGAAAACTACAGACCAAAACTTTTTATAAACTTAGATGAAAAAGTCCTTACCTACCTATTAGCAAATCGAATAAAACAATGTATAAAAAGAATTACCCACCATGACCAAATGAAATTGATTCCAGGTACTCAAGTTTACTTCCGTGTTTGAAAATCAGTCAATGCAACTGATCACATCAACAGTATAAAGAGAAAATATATAGTTTTATTAACTGATTTAGAGAAAGCATTTGAGATTGAAAAACTTTCATGCAGTGAGGGACAAAGGAGAATTAATTCAACTTCATTGAGAGCATCTACAAATAATCCACAGCTAACATCTTACTTGATGAAAGACTACTTGTAGACAAGGCTAGGATGTTCACTCTTACCACTTATTTCAACATTGCTGGAAGTTTGAATCACTGAAATAAGTAAACAAGAAATAAAAGACACACAGATTGGAAAATAAGAGATTAAACTGCCTCAATTTGCAGATGATGTGATCATCTACATGATTGGCTGGAACTAACAAATGAGTTCAGCAAGATCATAGAATGTAAGATAAACACAAAAATATCAATTACCTTTCTTTTTTTTAATTTTTTTTTATTTTTTATTATTATTATACTTTAAGTTCTAGGGTACATGTGCATAACGTGCAGGTTTGTTACATATGTATACTTGTGCCATGTTGCTGTGCTGCACCCATCAACTCGTCAGCGCCCATCAACTTGTCATTTACATCAGGTATAACTCCCAATGCAATCCCTCCCCCCTCCCCATGATAGGCCCCAGTGTGTGATGTCCCCCTTCCCGAGTCCAAGTGATCTCATTGTTCAGTTCCCACCTATGAGTGAGAACATGCGGTGTTTGGTTTTCTGTTCTTGTGATAGTTTGCTAAGAATGATGGCTTCCAGCTGCATCCATGTCCCTACAAAGGACACAAACTCATCCTTTTTTATGGCTGCATAGTATTCTATG